>NC_141067.1:37164520-37307020 GCF_041138505.1 Cibotium barometz
TCTCTCTCTCTCTCTCTCTCTCTCTCTCTCTCTCCCCCCCCCCTCCCCCCACTTTTCATGAAGTCATGCCCTTAAAAAATAGTTCTTGGAGTTTTTTGTCTACAATCATGGCAATGAAAGCTTCATCTCCAATGTTTATCATGAGTTCTTCTGTGCTTGCTTTTCTGTAGAATCTTCAAGCCAGCAGTAACCATGGGGAAACTTGTTTGAAAGGGAAGAGCACAGCTAGCAAAGCTGATGGCATAGAAAGTGTGTGCACATTGAACAGAGTGGTTGAAAATGATGTCATGGAGAGTGCATTTCCTTTCAGTATGGAGAAAGGGGGAAGCTCAGATTCATGCGCATCTGCAAAAATCAAAGCTTTGGAAAATGAATCATCTGTAAAGTCATCCGAAATTGATGAGCTGAAGCGGAGATTACAGGATGCCAAGTTGCAAATGGCAGAAGTTGTGGCCCAGGTAGGGACTTTTTTGATTCTCTGGAAAGATTGTGACGTGATTTTGCAACTTTTTGTTTTGAGAGGTTATATGTAGCGTTTATTGATAGTAATTGATGGTGCCGGGTGCCAGCGGGTGTAGCTAGCAGGGTTTGAACCGGGGTCCATATCCTGGGAGATGAATGCCCTCACCACTATGCTATAAATGCTTTTGCAACCTTTAAGAAAGAATGCACGATTTTTCAGTTTTATTCTCGAAGCATTTACAAGCCCTTTACTTTCACCTTGGTGAGTACAAACCACGCTTACTTTGCCATGTCCTGTCTCTGGCAGAGTGCCATCCTAGTTCGAGATATGCAATGTGCAGCAAGCAAGGAGATTGCAGATGCGCTGCGTCGAGTGCATTCATTTACTGGTGCACAAAGCAAATGTGTAAATCAGTTTGTGTGCTCAGACAAAGGGCTTTCAGTTTCCTCATCAAGCACAAAGCTTGGAAGAGGCTTGCATCATGTGGAGGTGAATACAAAAGAGCAGGAGTTGGTGTCAACACGGCAAGAGCTTGCAGATTGCAGACTTACGGTAGAGTTTTTATGACTTGTTTTTGTTCTGTAAGTTCTGTTTGAATCTGTATAACACCTGCCATCATCAACCATGAAAGAAACCTTCTTCTGTAGAAATATTGCCCTAAAAGTTTGGTAAAGGCTCCTTGTGAAATCAACATTCATGAATTTATTATCATACTAACTTGAAGATTTTCAAAAGACTTTTTGCTTTGAAAAGGGTTCAGATGTTGAAGAAGGCAATGCTGTGCACTCTCAACATCACATATAGACCGGCATGGACATGCACAAATCTTTCTGTGAGGGCGTTAACACACTTATGCCTCTTGCTCGAAATCTGGGTGATCCTCACCAACCCATGATTTATGGAAGGGGGAGGGGATCTCCCCTCATCCATACTCTGTCTACATGCTTCTTATATGTCATTGACTATTAAGATGAAGCATGAAATTACAAATTCAATGAACTGTATGGACAAGGAAATTTAGTATGAGTACTTACTGCTGCATGCAGCTATGCTTGATTCACATGGCTCTCTTGATTTTGGATGCATTTTTGTTTGTTCTGCTTGCTCCTAAAATATTCATGCTGTCTTGGGCACATGGTCTGAACTGCGTGCTGGAAAAAGAGATCTGAGGCTCATATCTTCTTCTTTTTACAATTTGGGATTTAAAATGCTGGGTCTGAGTACAAATTCTCCAGCCAAAATTACTGTCCAGACTGCATACAATTGAATTGCACAGGCAGCAATTAGATCTGACATCCACCATTAAGTTTGGAGTAAGACCTGGGGATGGGCAACAAGATCTTATGTGCCAGTGAGTTAGTAAGATCTGTGTATGGGCAAGTAGATCTGATATGCTCCATTTACCATGGAGTAAGTTGGGTCTTCATGCTCATAAAATGCTTTGTGTGAAGATATTTTCATAAAGTAGATTCTAGAATTGTTGATCTGGATTACCAGGAACTGCAGACAAAACATTTATTGATTCAATGAATTTGGAAGCTTATGTTTGATCACAATGAACCTATGACAGGAGTAAATAGCTAACTAGATCAGCAGCTGGCAAAAATCTGATAGTTTTAAAGGCTGGTAACTTGGCTTTCCTAGAGATTAATTTTGATTGGTACATGCAGCAAGCGGCAAACAATCCAACGTGTTGACACACACTGGTGATGGGAAAATATTTTTGAGAACAAAAGAGAAAAGGTTTGGGAAAGTGTAGCAGTGTTTGCTGAAGATTCCAATTCCTCTTCAGATGACGTGTGCTGAAGATTTTAATTCCTCTTCAGGTGACGTGTGAGCAGGGCTTGCATGCAAGTTCTAGATCTTTAAACAAGATTGAGAGTGAGTTATGTAACTTTCCATACAGAACAAGTATTACGAAAAGTATTCCATGTCAAACATATTTCCAAGCTAATATGACGGTGAAGTTGGTTAAGGCCTAAAGTTTGTTCCAGACAAAAAGTAGCTTGTTCTGGAGGACTTGGACACATTATATCAAAGTGATATACTCAAGAGGGTGCGGACTTCAATGTGACAGCTACAAGAGTGGATTGTGCAGAAACAGAAAAGTTTTGGCACTTGCAGCATCTTGTGGTTGGGTGGTCAATCTCTAAGACTATCTTCGGAACAGCCAGAAGTCATCGTGTAATTCTTGCAAAACTAGGATTCAACATCAATTTGTGGATTGACTTGCAATAATTTGAAGATGAAAGCCTTTACCGAAGTAAATGCTCCTCTTTTGCTGTTGTAATATAAACAATTAAGCATGGACATGGAAAGGCACATGCAGACCACCAATACAGTGGTAGGAGTTGCGCAGGCTGGTTAAACAATCTGTCTAGTCATATAATGACACAAGTAGCTCCTGCATGGCTCAACATAACTTCAGATGAGTAAAGCGTTCTATATGTTTGTGCGATGAGAATTTTCTTTTTACACGGGTGCTTTAGTCCTTATGTTTAAGACTACTAGTGCTGTGTGAATGTCAATGGAAAGAGAAGAGCAGTGGAAGATTCACAAACACAATTATAAATAATCCTAATCTAACTTCTTGCATTATAGACAATGAATGAATGCACATTGAAATGTTTGAAGTACAAAAAAATTGATCATTTTCTGCTAATCTCAGCCCAAGTTGCAGAAGAAACTTCACGTTCAAATGCAAGCGCTGGCCGCCTTATTAATTTCTTACTCCTCCAAACATGTGTGCTTAGATGCGTTAAAGAGCCCATGGAATGCAGATACTTGATGATTGAATGAGGAGCTGAAGGCACCTTTTTACAAGGAAATTCCTGTCCAACTTACACAAGTTGGTCTTTTTGCAAGCCCTACAAAAGTGTCAAAAAAGTCACTTAAGATATGCATTCAAAATGGACTAAAAAGGTGCCCAATTCTCGGCCCTTTAGCCAGGCTGGTTTGCACATGCTTAGGTTGCCCAAAACTGGTCCAGAATTTCCTTTTTGGCTGTCCATGCCGAGCCTTGGCTGTTGTCTACCTTGTACTTGTAGGTGGGTCACTTTCCGCCCCACTAAAACTATAGCTGTCTTTTTTTTTTTCTGATTGGCCTTTGGGCCTAAGATCCTCTTGTAGTTACTGATTTTGCACCGCCTGTAGGTGCTTGCCAGTAGGCGCTTAATTATCTGCCCGTAGGTGATGCCACCGAAGAAGCACCAAGGGGGGTTTTGAACCCAGGACCTCTTGGTCCTAGGCAAACACCCTCACCACTTGACCTATCACCTGATTGGCAAAAACTATAGCTGTCTTAGCTATACATTGTCCTTGAAAGCGCGACGCACAATCCAATCTCCCCCAAGTAACCGACTAGCAGTAGGTGTGAAACCACCTTGCTTATTTTTTGGAGGCTAACATAGCACTTAGATTCCAAGAGTGTACAAATTCTGGTTTGGGGAAGTGAATATTTGGGTTCTCTTCACCGCACCTAAGTTAATTAGGGTATGTTGTGCTCCTTGCTCCACCAAACCCTTACCTCATGGCTTAGGCTGAAATTCCTCACCTGGTCATTGATCACTTGATATTTGTCATGGATTCACAACTCACTGATTTGCTTCTCAGTGTGAAGGCATCCATGGACATGCATGTGGCTAAAATGAAGGCTATATCTGCGTGTCTTGATAGAATGGAGTTGGCACTTCGAGCACCTAGCATGTGTCTTGACAGAATGGAGTTGGCACTTTGAGCACCTAAGTATTCTGGATTTGGAATCTATAAGGGCCCGTGCTTCAGAGCAAGTGTTGGATGATTCCGAGGATGAAGTGGCAAAACTTTCTGGAGCAAGATTTGGATGTAGGCAAGTATGCACTGGAGCTTTGCTCGCAGTCTGCAAGTCATCATTCTACACCTGCACGTAGTCAACACGAGATACGTCGTTCGTGTCACCGATGGTCTCCTTCACGGACTCCCTCCACACCAGATTCTTCGGATAGTTTTTGCTCACCTTTAGCGGCTTGACATTGAGGGACTACTGGCTTGCTGAGTTCTTCCTCCATGCCTCGTGAGGAACGAGCTCAATTACTGGAGCTTCTGAAGCCTCCCAAGTTCAACGGAAGATGGACGGAGAAGAACGAGCTCAATTATTGAAGCTTTTGAAGCCTCCCAAGTTCACTAGTTGTACTTGCGAGATGGTTTCCACGATGGCAACACTAGGTGATTCAAATATTTTTCAGCTTCATCTGGTGTGTACAGCTTTGATGGGTGCCACTCTCTTGTGGTGGGAAGACCACTTTAGGCACCACTCCACATGACTTGTTTGGGAGGACTAGTGCAAGACGGTCTTGAAGAAATTTATTATTGCGTAGATTACTAGCGTGAATTGAATTTTTCAGCTCCATCTGGTGCATACAGCTTTGATGGGTGCCACTCTCTTGTGGTGGGAAGACCACTTTAGGCACCACTCCATGACTTGTTTGGGAGGACTAGTGCAAGACGGTCTTGAAGAAATTTAGTATTGCGTAGATTACTAGCGTGAATTGAAGAAACACTGGGAGCATTTTATGTAGACACATGGCGAATTGATAACCGACTATGTCACTCGTTTCTGGGAGCTTTTGCTTATGTTTCCAAGGACTATCCAGCGGTCAGAGCAGATTGAGTGATTTATGGATGGTTTGACACCATCTTTGCACACAGGCATTTGTGCACATTTGCCCTGTGATTTTTCAGTCTTGCTACAAGCCTCGAGATGTGGGAGAGTTCCAAGTTTGGGACTCAACAGTAGAAAGGCAAAGACAAGGGTAGCCAATCCAAGGGCAACAATGATAAGGATACAACGATTGGGAGAGCCTCAGTGACTCGCCTCATCCATGAGGAGCATCGCGCTAAGATGGCAGTTGGAAAGTACTGGCTTTTATTGTGATTCCATCGAGCATATTGGAAGGGACTGTTCGAAGAACACGAGGAAGAAGAATGGTAAGGACAAGGAGAAGTCCAAGGAGAAGGCTAGTTTGTGTGCCATAGTAGTATCTACGGCACTGGCACCATCTATTCCCCCTCCCATTCCCACTAGCACCAGAATTGCTCTTCACTTGACTCGGTTTGGGAGGATTTCAGTGGTCCTCGGTTGGCATGATACAATGATGTGTCGAGGGATGCTTCATGGACATCCGGTGTCCATACTCTTTTGGTGGAGGAGCGTTAGAGGACATCATTAGAGACCGTGTGGTTGAGTGGTTGAAGTTGCCTATGACGGTGGACACCAGTGGCGTAGTCTTAGAGCTCGAACTAGCTAACTGGGTTGCGAAGACCTTGGAGGATGCCTCGTTAGCTCTTGGGGAGTTTTTCTAAACGTCAAGGTGGCACCTTTGGATTGGGTGAATATTATTCTAGGCCACCCATGGTTGTATGATATAGCAATTGCCCTTCACTTGACTCGGTATGGGAGGGTTTCAGTGGTCCTCGGCAGGCATGATACAATGACGTGTCGAGGGATGCTTCATGGACATCCGGTGTCCGTACTCTTTTGGTGGAGGAGCCTTAGAGGACATCATTAGAGACCGTGTGGTTGAGTGGTTGAAGTTGCCTATGACGGTGGACACCTGTGGCGTAGTCCTAGCCGACCGCTACTAGAGGCAAGCAGAAGAGCTCGAACTAGTTATTGGGTTGCGAAGACCTTGGAGGATGCCTCGTTAGCTCTTGGGGAGTTTTTCTAAACGTCAAGGTGGCACCTTTGGATTGGGTGAATATTATTCTAGGCCACCCATGGTTTTATGATCATGCGGGCGTAGTCTACCACAAGGAGCATAGGTTGACTTTCCAAGATACCTACGACCGCTCCTTAGAGGTGATTGGGGAGTCCTTGCCGTCTCACATAGGCCGTGTTGTAGGTATATACACCCTTGAGATGAAACGGGTGGTACGCAGGGTTGGTCATACATGTATGGTATACGTCCGGGCTATTTAGCTTGACGACTTTGAGGATTTGGTGGCAGATAGACATCACATTTTGGATGAGCGTGGACACTTGTTTAGTGCCAATTTGCTTGAGGAGTCACCTCTGTCACGGCCCGAGGACCACCACATTGATCTCACTCCTGGTGTAGAGCCCCCGTCTTGTTCCCCATATCGGATGAGTCATCCCGAGATGACAAGGCTCAAGCAGTAGATGGAAGAAATGTTGGCCAAAGTCTTGGTCTGTCCGAGCTCCTCGCGATTTGGAGCTCTGGTGTAACATGCGGAAGCTTCGGGGGAGATCGGTAACTTCAATGCTCAGAAATCAGCACACTTTTCACGATGGAATTAACGCACATAACTGAATGAAGATGTGCAGAAAATAGAGAGAGAGAGGGAGAGAGGAGAGGACACAGTATTGGGTCCCAAATACCCTCTGTAGGGCCCCCACCACGGATGGTGTATTTGCTTTATTAGGATGATGTAAATCTGAAAAGAAATTACAGAAAACTTGACCTTTCTTGGCTGAGAAATCCCTTCCCTTGACCTTCAGTCCTTCACCCCTTTGCGTTAGCAAGCCCTTGGCTGTCTTGGCCCCTTGGATTGCTTGAGCACTTGGTGAAATATGAGATAACACAAACGAATTGTGGCTCTCCTATTTATACTACTCCCAATGAGCAGTCGGCCAGCTTATATCCAGGCGGCCAGTTCACTTTTTGTCCCACGACTGTAAATTCAGCATTTAATGTTGGAAAATTCACATAAAAGCCTGCGCTTTTCTTCATGGCTGGCTGGGCATCATGCGCCTGAATGTATAGGGGTGGACACTGTTTTGCAGGCAGTCTGTGGGCTGGGCAGCCTGTATGGGCTGCCCCATACATGCCCTACAGCCATATAAATGCTTCATGTACAGTTGGCTGCCCTTGGCATGCCCCTAGGGCTGTCCTTCAGCCTCTCCATGGCTGGTGGGTTCAGCCAGGGCCTTCCTGGCCCCCCTCATGGGGGTGGTTTCACACCATCCCCAATGCCCACACTAAGACTTGGGGTAGCCCTATGGGCTGGCCCCTATTCCTAAAAGCAAACCCTAACTATCTACACAATGGTCTGGCATCTGGTACCATACTAGATACACAGAATCACTGCCATCATTCCAGAGGGAGACTTACAGCACGGATTGGCATTGTTTCATGTGGAGGACAGTGTATACCTGACCTTGGACTCCTGTGCAGGACAATGCACACCTGACCTCGGACGACTGAGATGGATCCCTGGCTGACTCGTCCCGGACTGGGCTCACATGGGACCAGTTTACCATCCCAGGTCCTGCACCGTCTGTACATATATGTCATGGCATCCAAGTGCGGGATGCACGTGACATCCCCTTTTGCTTAACTTGACGGAAGCTGCATAGCCTCCAAATAACGCCGGATAGTCTTAAAAAAAAAACCTCTTTGTCAAGCCATACTGCTTCGTGGGTCCCTCGGTCCTGAAACTTTGTGAGGAACTGTCTTTGTCTTCGGTCGGAGCCATGCTTGAAATGGTGCAAAAGGATCTGTTTCATCAACAATATCTGGTTCTATCTCGCTTTGACTTCTGAAGGGATTGGACCTGCATATGGCTTTAACCAATTGACGTAATCGTGCATAGTCCAACTCGGAGGTAACTTTAACTGCATAGACACCTCATTAATCTTTTTCCTGATGGGAAAAGGTCCGAAGCTCTTGAAAGACAACTTTGGGCATCACTTGCCCACCTGTTTCAACCTTTGCTTCATAATCCGAAGATAAACCCAATCCCCTTCCGAAAACTTCATATCCCTTTGGTCTTTATTGGCCTCCTGCGCTTTAGCCAATTTGTCTTTTACTGATTCTAAAATCTCTTGGTAATACTCTGTCATTCTGTTCGCTTCAGGTACTGAAGACGAGGTCCTGGTCAACAATGACTAGAAAGGTCTTCCAAATGCTGCCTCATATGGAGTCGTGCCAATAGCTGAAGAAAAAGAATCATTCAAAATAGCTTGAACTAAAGGCAAATAAGATTCCCACTTACCTTGTTGATCGTGGACATAACACTTCAGCACATCAAAGGCCAACTAGTTATATATCTCTGTCTGGCCGTCTGTCTGTGGGTGGAATGCACTGGAAGAATTCAATTTAGTACCAAAGCTATCAAACAATGCCCTCCAAAAATGACTGGTAAACTTGGCATCTCGGTCTTACACTATGGTCCTAGGAATCCCGCCAATCGGGTACCAATGCCGAATGAACAACTGGGCAACATCCTTGGCGGTCACATTGGCCTTGCAAGGAATATGCATAACAAATTTGCTAAATCTATCAACAATAGTTAAGCATTGCGTATTACGCTTACTCAGATTGGGAGGCAGATTCGTGACAAAGTCCATTGAAATATCTTGGAAAGGACCCTCAGGAATTGGCAAGGGCTGTAACAACCCTATCTTCTTTCCACGAGGAGCTTTCACCTTTTGACAAATATCACTACGTTGTACATATGTAAACACATCTCGCCTCATCTTTGGTCAATTATATTGTCGTTCTAATTTCTCCAGAGTCGAATTCATGCCCTATGACCACCAGTAATGGCGTCATGGACATCTTGGAGAAGAGCTGCCCTGAACGACCTCACGACACATAGCCGGCCTTTGTAGAAAAGCCAACCATCGCGTATCAGAAAGTGGCATGGTCCTGTGGCATCCAATGCCTGTTCCCATTGTGTACCGAATTACTCGGAATCCGCGTACGTGTGCTTCATGTCATCTAGTCCTGTACCAACGAGATCGAGTCTAGTGGTCTGAATCGAAGTCACTTCTCCCTTCTTGCTCAAAGCATCGGCCATTGGATTGGCCTTTCCTGGAAGGTACTCAATCATACCACCGAATTGCTGGAATATCTGGCTCCAGTGATGTTGTCGATCACTCCACTGTGCTGTTGGCATTGTCTGAATCCAGCGTAATGCCTGATGGTCAGTGTGAACCTCAAAGTCACAGCCATAAAGAAAATGTTTCCAATGTTTCAAGGCCTGAATAACTGCAAGGAGTTCACGATCGTAGACTGAGTAATTTTAATCTGCAGGCAGTAACTTACGAGACATGTAAGCTACTGGATGACCATTCTGTTGTAACACACCGCCAATTGCAATATTACTCGCATCGGTGATTACCTGAAATGGCTTGTCCCACAAGGCAAGTGCTAAACAAGGTGCTTCTGACAAAGCCACCTTGAGGTTCTTGAATGCCTCCCAACGCCCGTGGAGTCATTCGAATCTTTTGCCTTCTTGTCTTCACACCCTTTAGCAGATCGGTGAGATCCGCTAAGAGATCAGAAAACTTGTCGTATGTGGGTGGAGTATGCCTGGCATATACACACAAAGGATCTGATGTCATAGGCTGTCTGAGGTACTTCCCAGTTGACAATCTCGGCCACGTTGGCCGGATCAAGTCGAATGCCTTCTGCACTAATTATGTATCCCAAGTAATGCACCTGGAACAAATAAAATTCCGACTTCTTTTCATTGACGTAGAGCTCGTTGCTTTCCAGCAACTTAAGGACTTTCTCCACATCAATGTCATGCTGGTCAACTGTAGTTGAAAATACCAGTATGTCGTCCAAAATTATGAACACACTTTCCAATCAAATCCCGGAAAACACGCATCATCGTGTGGTTAAATGTAGCTGGGGCATTCATCAAGCCAAATGGCATGACCAATTCATAGTGGGCCCGTTCCTTACGGAAGGCTGTCTTGGGGATGTCCCCCTCTACAATCCGCACTTGGTGGTACCCACTCTTTAAATCAATTTTCGAGAACAACTTTGCTCCATTCAACCTCTCGAGAATATAATCAATTCGAGGCATCGGGAATCGACTCTTGATAGTCAGCTTATTGAGTGCACAATAATCGATACACAAATGGGAAAACCCATCTTTCTTCTTGACAAATAAGATCGGTGTTGCAAATGGCGACATGCTGGGGCGGATGAAGCCAGATTGCAACAATTCTTGGAGTTGGCGGTCCAACTCCGATTCCATTGCCTTGGAAAGGCGATACAGAAACTTGCTTCAGGGTTCTGAGCCTGGGAGGAGGTCAATCTTGTGGTCCTCCGGTCTGGACGAGGGGAGTTGGGGAGGGAGATTGTCTCGAAGAAAAATCTTTTGGAACTTTTCATGGAGAGCCGAGTACTTCTCGGAAGCACTGGCCACCGTATGGGCTGTCTGGATGTATATCATCGCACAATGTGCGCCTTTCTTGACTGCTCGCTTAGCCTGCAAGTGGCTTATGAGCGGAAACCTTCAACCTGTTTGTCCATAGGAGTCAGGCCGAAACGGGCCCGCCTAGCGGCCTGTTCCATGACCACATCCTCCGTGCTGCCGCTGTCAAACAAGACAACGACTCTCTGGCCACCTATGTAGCCAAAGGACTTGAGCAATTCGTTGCGCTCATACTCCTGGTCATGGGCGTCCTTCTGCTTATCTTCGAGCTCCCGACTAATAATTGCTCCAATTGAAGCATCAGGATTTCAAGAACTAGGGGCAACCACTAGGGTCTGTGGGAGCTGAGCTCACCACGGAAGCTGTGGAGGCAGGGGCGGCAGGCTTTGGAGGCTTCTTAGGACACTCCCGAGAAGTATGTCCTTTTGTACGACAAAAGAAACATCTACCCTCCTCCTTGTACTGAGAAAGCTCCTCAGCACTCAACTTGCCACCTGTCTTACCTGCCTCCGCTTTCTGGTTTGGAGTAAGCTTAGATGCATTGTTTGAGTTCTTGGAGCCAGAGGCTCCCGGGCTCTGTCTGGGGAAGACCCCGTCTTGTTCTGGCCCTTTGTCCCCGAGGCGGTAGCCTTGGTGGGAAGTCTTGGGCTTGCCACCATTATGCTTCATTTATGCACTTTGCGCAAGCGAGAGTGTGTCTTCAAAGGTGGCTGGCCTAAACATACGCACCTCCCATTGGATTTGTGTGTCAAGGCCATACAAAAACTGCCCTTTCTTGTCCGAATCAGATAAGCCTAATTGCAAACATAAAGTCGAAATTCCATTGGCAAACTGAAGGACTGGTTGCGCATTCTGACGCGCTCCCCTGAACTTGTCTTCGAGTCGATCAAGGTAGTGGGGCGATAGAAACCGCTGCTCAAGGTCGCGGACAAACTCGTCCCACACATAAGCTGCCATACCTAATTTGGTGTGGGCATGAGCTCACTGAGTCCACCAAGGGATGGCCTCACCTTCCAAGTACCAACTAGCTAAGATCGCTCTATCAGTATATGTCTTTCTAATTGTGGCAAAGTAAGCTTCAAAGTGCTGCAACCATGAATAGAGAGTTGTGGGGTCGAGTTTACCATTATACTTACTGAAATTCATTTTCTTGGAAAAATGATTCGAGGGCGCCGCCAATGTCAATTTGGCGTCCAAAGCTGCTAGGTAACGCTCGTGTTCTACGTGTCGCATGGCTTCGCCTTCACGTTGTCGGATCTCCAATGCACGCATATGCAACTCAAGCAAAGAGCTTGGTTGCGGTCGTGACCCCGCGAGAGGGTCCCTGTGTCGAGGATCTGGAATTTGGGATATGGAAGGAGAGGGAGGAGGAGATGGAAAACGCGACGCTGGAGAACGGGTACGCTCTTCCAGAGCCAAGATCTGCGCCTTCTGCTCTTCCAACTTGGTTGTCTGGTCTGCGATTGCTCGCATCATCTGTTGGAACATATCTGTAACACTCAAGCTTGGTGCCCTAGCTGGGCTGCCCGGTGCACTCTGGTCCCATGGTTCTTGGTCTCTCTTGTCGTCGAAGCTCGCCATAGCAGGAAAACGCACTTCCTTTCCGGAGCACAATCTGACCATCCACTGTGTGTGGGAGACATCTGGAGGCTGAAAACCAACCATCCTTCGAGGGACAGGAGTCACTCCGAAAGGGGGTAGTCCACCAGCGTCTGAAAACCAACCACACGAGCGAGAAAAAATTCTGGTTTCTTTGCTGAATCTTTGCACTTGAAGTAGGCTCTGATACCACTGTAACATGTAGAAGCTTCGGGGGAGAACGGTAACTTCAATGCTCAGAAATCAGCACACTTTTCTCGACGGAATTAACGCACAAAACTGAATGAAGATGTGCAGAAAATAGAGAGAGAGAGGGAGAGAGGAGAGGACACAATATTGGGTCCCAAATACCCTCTGTAGGGCCCCCACCACGGATGGTGTATTTTCTTTATTAGGATGATGTAAATCTGAAAAGAAATTACAGAAAACTTGACCTTTCTTGGCTGAGAAATCCTTGCCCTTGACCTTCAGTCCTTCACCCCTTTGCGTTAGCAAGCCCTTGGCTGTCTTGGCCCCTTGGATTGCTTGAGCACTTGGTGAAATATGAGATAACACAAATGAATTGTGGCTCTCCTATTTATACTACTCCCAATGAGCAGTTGGCCAGCTTATATCCAGGCAGCCAGTTCACTTTTTGTCCCACGACTGTAAATTCAGCATTTAATGCTGGAAAATTCACATAAAAGCCTGCGCTTTTCTTCATGGCTGGCCGGGCATCATGCACCTGAATCTATAGGGACTGGACACTGTTTTGCAGGCAGTCTGGTGGGCTGGGCAGCCTGTATGGGCTGCCCCATACATGCCCTAGAGCCATATAAATGCTTCATGTACTGTTGGCTGCCCCTAGGGCTGTCCTTCAGCCTCTCCATGGCTGGTGGGTTCAGCCCAGAATACAGGTCGTACAGAACCTGGCCGTAAAGACCACGTGACTGCAGGCCGTACAGAGCAGGTGGCGGCTGGTTCAGGCGGCGCTGGCGACCAGGGTCCGGACAGCAGGCGGCTGCTGTGCAGGTTCTGACCTGTACGGTACAGGGGCTGCAGGCGGGTACTGTACAGAACAGTACGGTCGCTGCCATCTGACGCAGGCGGGTACTGTACAGAATAGTACAGTCGCAGCCATTTGACGTAGGCGGGTACGGTTGCTGCAGATTCTTCTAACACAGGCGGTTGCACGTACAGTATTGTACGGACTGGTACAGCCGGGTACTACAAACCTGTACTGACAGGTACAGGCGGGTACAATCCTGTTCAGTCCTTGTAGGCGGTGCATCTTCAGCTGCAGGCGGCGCTTTATCAGAGTATAGTCGGTGCATCAGTCAGGCGGTTGCAGGGAGAAAAGTACAGACAGCCTGTTGCAAGTACAGACTGGTACGGTCAGTCCCTCTGGTGCAGAACCACGCATTAAAATTGGTAAGCTCTGAACATATCAATCTTTCTTTCTTTCCACTGGCTTATGTCTGCTCTGCAGAGTTGTGTCATGTGGCCCCTTGTGAGAGGAGGGGTATGGCAGTTTGAAGGGTGGAAACAGAGATTGGACAGTGGATGTGTATTTGAACTGAGTTGAAACCATGTTCATGGAACAGCCAGATGTGTGCTCAAGGCTACCCTGTTGAATTGTCTTGGTTGATTAGAGGGAAGCACAGTGTGTTGCTTAGTGTGTTGCTTTTGTGGGACGCAGATCTGTGTGTGAATCCTCTGTGCTAAGAGGTCTTGAGGGCTGCCAGATTGGACATGCAGGTTTACTTTCCTGGACTGGCTTTGTTGTACTTAGTTATACATTTCATTGAATTTGAATAAAGAAATACCGAAAGGGGCGCCAAGCTTTGGGCCCAACAGGTGTCGATTTCCTTTCAGTTCTGGAGCATTCTAGCTCCTGTTAATTTGTTATTTATTTGGACTACAATTGGAAGGGTGACTGCTAGTCTACCGCACTTTGGTTTCTACAAGAGGTTGGTTTCAGGAACTATGGTGGAGACGAGATGGTGTACGATTTGGACTAGCTATCAGCACAAGTTCGGGAAGAAATATGGAAGGCGTAGACAAAGCAAGCCCAGGAGGTTCACAAACATCGTCGGGGTAGTAACCTCAAAGAAGGAGATTGGCTTTATGTGTAGATCATGAAGCAGAGGATCAAATAGGTTGGGGAAGTTACTTCCAGACTAGCTCGGAAGAAGAAAGGCCCATTCAAGATTATCAAGAAGCTTAGTGATGTAGTCTTCAAGCTGGAGTTACCGAGCCATTGGAGGATGCATCCGGCGTTTCATTTGAGCAACCTTGTAGAGTATCATGGGCCAGAGTTGAGTGCTCCGTTGGATGAGGATGAACCTGAGTTGGTGGATGACAGAGGATTCCAGGAGGTCTTAGTATTGGAGCAGGTTGTTTTGCACCAGTACAAGCGGGGTTCTCGTTGAAAGCAACTCTAATATCTTCTCAAGATCAAGGGCTACTCAATCCAGTTGGCAGTCTGGTTTGATGAGGATCAGTTCACGGTCTCGCCCGTTGTTGAGGAGAACCTTTCGGTTCAGATGCAAGTATTGACTGCTAGATCATTTCCTTACTCCTCCAAACACCTCTGTAACATGGGTAAGTAACGAGTGTAACCTGCGTGATTCCAAAGTCCTGAACATCTAGGGTTGTTTTAGCCAACGACTCTTCTAAATACATTGCTAAAAACACTCCTTTGTTTGCTCCAAGCTTTTTTCTTGTGGTTTTGTTGAAGTTGGAGTATGTGTGAAGGTTGGGTGTTCATAAGGACCTTTTTGATTTGTTTCACTCCTGCTACAGCTTGCTGAGATGAAAAGACAGCTTGATCGGACATCTCTTGAGAAGGAAAAGTTAGAGTTTTATCTCAGGTCTTCTGTGCAGACTTCTTTGAAGGTTCGTTTCTTTTTCAAAAAAAAAAAGAAGTACGTTTTATGCAGATAGGTCTTACATAATGTCTAAATGAGCTGTTTTCGTGTGTTTGACAAGTTTGGTGTCTTTTTCCTGCTTGTTTACTCGCAGTTGCAGGATACTCTTGTAAATCAGAAAATTGTCATGCAGTTGGAGCTACTGGTATCTACTATTGTCATACAACCTTCTGAATCTGTTTTTTTTTTTCCTGATTTCAGATTTGACGTTTTGTATGTTATGAATTCTCCACCGTGACACTGTTTACGTCATGAAGCCTGATGACCTACAAAGATGTATCCCGAGTTGCATTAACTTAATAAGAGGTTTAAACCTACATAAGACCTAGTTCCTGCAGCTCAAAATTCAAATGTCTGAAGAAGAGAAGCTGACGAAGACACGACCATGGACACCCTGGTACTGCAGATACCAGATACACCACGACACACCTGCCAACCTGTCTCCTCAAAACATAATGCCACCCTGAGCACCAAGGGAATCTGCTTGGGTCTGAATTCCCACACCAGCGTGCAGTGAACTCCAAGTATAGAATGATGAGCTGATGGACATACCACACCCATAATCTTCCAACAGTAGATTGTGAACACATCATGTCTCAAAAACCTTGAACAGTGAACTTGGAACACATCTGGTCCCCATAATCTCTGCTACACCAAGCAATGAATTTGAAACACATTCAATCCATAGCTACCGAAGCTTAATTGGCCTGCCAGATTTTTTTCATGCTTGGAACTCCGACTTACATACAATCTGGGGGTGCTACGAGCCTTTGGTGATTGTTGTTCCCCATCTAGGAGTCACCAATCTTTTTTGCCGCGGTTTCATTTCAAGAAGGAAGGGACTTATGTATCTGTGCTTAGTTCAAGTGCTTGCTAGATATATGGATAACTAAGTTGATGATCCTATTAGGGACCTCATCCTGTGATGACAAATGTGTTTGGAAGATTGCATCCAACTGAAGGGATGAAGCTTCAAACTGTGCAAGCATAACCCATGTGGCAATCAGGGTTTGTTCCTAATGGGCCTAAGGAACATCACAATTTGTGACTTCTCAATCGTGGCCCAATCCTTCAAGGTCAGCTCCCCAGAAAGGTGTTCCATACTGCTTGGCGGACCGTCCCAAGCTCTTTCTTTATGGATCTTGAATATGGGCTTGGAAAAATTTCTGTTTCAATTTTGTAAGGGAACTATATCCCTTACTAAGGTGAACCTTGACAGCTTTACTTTTGGTAATGGATGGGCCCAAGTAAGTGTAGGATTCCACCGTCTCTATTGGTTCTCCTAGTATGTGAAATTAGGACTTTTTTTTTCTTTTCTGATAAGTATGAAGATCACCCACCCTCCTCCTTACTGAGGTATAAAGGATCTTATGCAAACTGATTTGAAAAGTTTGTAAAAGAACTTGTGATCACAGTGATATGCATGAGTGTAGAGCATTGCATGTTGTCTGATTTTTAAGTAGTACAAAATACAATTGAAGGGATGGATATCATGAAGATTGTAGATCTTATCAGCCTAATATGGAAGGTCTGATCAAGCAGTGGAACAGCGGGGGCTATGTGGTAGAGGTTTGATTATGCTTTGTACACCATTGACCAAATATATATTCTATTGCTTTGACAGGCAACTGAAGAACACAGCAGAAATGAGGTCGCTCTTCTGGTTCAGTCTGCAAGAAGTGAAGCTAAGCATTCTCAAGAACAGCTCAATGCAGCTCTTTCAGCAAAAGAAGAGGTTGATTGCTCACTAAAAAACTGCATTCAACTGCTCTGCCATGCACAGAAAGAGTTGTTGACATGTAGGGCTTCAGCAAAACAGCAACGATGGTTTGAATCGGTTGTACAAGAAAAGCTACAAGAGTTACAAATTGCTGAGGAACAGGTTTTTTCTCAACTCTTCTTATTTAAAACCGTAAGAGTATACTTGGAAATCTGTGGTCCAGAAGAGCTACAGATTTGATTGTTCCAATACCAATTCTTAATGTCAAGTCCGAGGCACCTTACACACAAACATGATATTGATGTTTGCTACTCTAGTTTTTGGCTTGCCAATCAGACCCATAATTGTATGCGCAAAGACAACCTCCAAACCAAGCTCAACCCATCAAAACCAACAATGGCTAGTGTTAAAGTTATGATAAAGACAACTAACAGGGAGGCAAGTGGGCCAGCATTGACGCAAGCAGTACATCTTGGCACAAAGGTGTTCAGAAACAAGGAACGAGGGTCACAAGGACTGTACACTCTTTTGTAGAGGCTATCTCTAGCTTTGGATCTAAAATGCACATAGAAAACATGTGCAGAGTTGAAAGTGTGAAACTGTGTGATTGAAAGCATTAGTAAGTGTGAGCTTTCACCATGCCCACAGAGTCCTTTTTGTTGCAGTCCACCACCTCCTATTGAAATATATGACCTTGGTTTTGCCATGGTTGGATTTCAAGTCCTTATCTTTGCAGAAGGCATAGTGCATTGAGGTGTTCATGCAATTCGTGTGCTGAGGGTGCTAGGAGTACACTACCATCCATGTAAAAGAATATTGATGCCACTTTCTCTGCAGTGTAGAGCCCTCTCCTCCTAATCTGTCAATCTTTGCTGTGTGCATACCCAACTTGTTACTTGCTTATAAAGAGCTATCTGTGGTCCAAATGACCTCATCCTCCACCTTTAATTGTTTGAACCTGTTGATCAACCTTGCATTTGGGATAGTGTCAAATCTTTGTGAAAGTCCACAAATCATCAATACACTGATGAGTCCACAAAGCATCAATGTTTTCAGGCCCATTTCCAAGAACCTAGTACCAAATGTTTGTTATTTGATAATTTCGTCCACCGGGCAATGATGTATGGGGTGCCTTTCTTGGGCCAGACTTGGGAGAGCAGGACTGGCAGAGAGTGGAGAAACTGCAGGTTATGATGCTCTCAGTGCCACATGCCATAGTATTGTCCGAGTTTGGATCCAGCCCCTCTTGTCATAGATGCCATGTTCGAGGCAGTCAGGTAATAGCAGTTGTTGGTATATGGTTTGAGTCACATGGCTTTGGGATGGGCTGCCTGTATATGGTTTGATCACATGGCTTTGGGATGGACCGCCTCCCCCCCTTTGAGTTCAGCTTGGAGTCCCCCTTGATCTCTCATGGTAGGAGATCAACCACATCATCCGTCTAGATGTGACTAGACTTCACTCAGACAAGGCATGGATATCACGAGCTGAGCTTTCCCCGAAGCTTCAGTCCTACAGAGAGCATTTCTGGAGGGTCGTTGGGGAACGGTTTCATTGAGAGGTCGAGTTACCTCCACAGACACACGTCCCATGCCATGAGGATTGCCATTGGTCAGCAGAGGGTGCTGTCACACTGCCTTCAGATTGAGACGGAGAGAGCAGAGGGCATCCCACGAGACAGGGGGGTATGCAGGCTATGTAGTACTGGAGAGAGAGAGTCTGAGGAGCACTACATACTTAGATGCCCAGTTTACTATGAGAGATACGCGGACTCTACAAGTGTCTCTCTAGGGAGGGAATTGGGCCTTTGTTATGGGTGATGCATTACAGAGATCAGAGATGCTTGGGACTGTATCTACTGGAGTTGAGACACCACAGAGACAGACTATTGAGGCAGCAGCCCGAGATACCACATAGACATTTATCACTGACTTCTTTGACTCCAAGCAGAGAGCAGCATGTATGAGATTCCCGAGACACGTGAACCAGGACAGAGCTGGACATCCCCATGGAGTGAGCACCCTCCAGACCTGCAGCAGGCTGGCATCACGCACCTTGGGAGTCCTCCGAGAGAGAGCATTATGCCTCCACAGAGGCAGACACCCCGGCTTCCTGTGACCCAAACTCTCCACTTTCCTGCTCCAGATCCGAGACTTGCTTTAGCGATATAAAGAGGCAGCCCCGCAGGTGGTTGATGTTGAGGACAGATACACATTTCATGAGGAGGACGGCACATTTTGAACCCCAACATATGGTTCTTCTGCTGCCCACTTTATTGTGCATACAAGGTCTATGTAGTACATTGTCCTTCTCTATCCTTTCGGCAGCTAATCTTTTACTTCTTTCATGTTGTCTTGACATCTAGTTTACTCATGGATGACATGTAACAAGTTTACATTTCGGGTCTCTCGTAGATGATAATAATAGGTGGTTGATATTGAGGCCGAGGCAAACCAGACCACTGATTCCTACCAAAGCTAAGCAAGAGGGGATGTCATGTGCAACCCACTTTTGGATGCTACGACGACATAGTGTACAGGACAAGTGCAAGGACCTAAGGCCGGACACCAGGCATTTCCATTATGAATTCTTCGCCATGGGTGAGTTGATGGAGGATTTTTTGCATCTCACGTGCTGAGATCAGCATGTTCTCTCCCGTAGGAGGTGGAGCCTTGTGGCTTTAGATTCCTCATCATATCACCCATTTTGTGGTTGAGATCCCACACAAAAAATGGATGAGGAGCATGTGGTGTAGGGAAAGCTGGCGTGGGTGGAATCATGAATGATAGACGAAAGTTTGAATGTGACTGTGGATATGGGAATGTAGAGATGAAGAGATGAAATATGATGGGACAGGTGGTCCTTAAAGACGTGGTCTAGATCATGGTGAAAGTGGATACGGGTGAAGGTAGAAACCAGGGGGATTGGAAGTAAAAGTTTCGTTTGTTGTTCGAGACCGGTTTGTACACCTGCCGCTGCCATCGCTTCAGCGCCCTCCCATCCTTGTGCGCAGCCTCCTCCTTTGCACCGCCAGCACCCCCCCCCCCCCCCCCCCCCCCAAATTAAAAAAAAATAAAAAAATCCCCCGGTCCTCTATGCGCCTCCAGCCCTCCAGACTTCATCTCCTTCCTCGCCTTCCCTTCCCTCCCGTCCCCCCTCCTCGCTGCCCCCGCCTTCACACTGCTTGAGCCCTCCGCCTTTCCTTTGGCTCCCCCCTCCCTCCTGCTCGCCGCCCGCTAGTGCGCTTGGCGCAGGCTTGCAGTGTGCCCCCCTAGCTGATCGCCTCCCCCCTCGCCAACCCCCCCGTCCCTCTCTCTCCCCCAGCCCCCGACAGTGCCCTGATCCAGTCAGCGCTGCCTCCCAGCTCTCCTCCGCTTGCTACCTTCTGAGCTCTGCCCTAATTAGTTTTGCTTCCCTCCGCCTTCAGGTGCTTATCATTTTTGGGTTTTTTTAAATCCTTGGCAGGTTTGGGCATCATCTGACCCCAGGAGGACTCCATGGCAGCCGCTTCCCCATCCCCGACCGAGGCTGCCACCCCTTGCCTCTCACATGCATCCGAGCTGTCAGAAATTGGTGGCAAATCCTCAATTAGCTTACCTTTTTGCAATTAGCAAAGAAGTTTGTACAGAGCTGGAGATTTGATATCATGTAAGAGGATACAACAAGAAGAGCATGGGAACACTCAGGATCTTTCACAATATAAAACTTTTAAACTCAAATTGTACAATAGCAAAGAGAGAGAGAAGAATACTTTATTACTGAAGTGATGAAGTGATACAGTAGATGGAAAATCCCCACACCTGCATGCTCATAGATAGCCAGGATTCTAGATGAAGTCATCATTTGTAATCCGCAAAAAATGATGCCTGTAGAACTGCAGCTTTAGTCAATCCATCCATGTGATGAGTTTGTAGTTGGAGTCGTCCTGAGTGGATGAGCTGGTAATGTCTCGCGTGGTGAGAGGTAATAGTTGCGCATCCATACTGTAATGAAATGGTGGCTGACGGTCCATCTAAAGCCCATGACCACTCTGGAAGCCTGGCATAGCATTCCTTGTCATGTCCTTGCACTGCTAGTTGCCTTGACGACTCCAATGCAAGCCTAGGAAGTTGATGTCTGAACCATCTGCCATACCACACACCGTCATGTTCGTGCTGTGCTAGGTGCCTTGATGAATGTAAGCCTGGGGGGTCCAAATTGGAGAGAGAGAGAGAGAGAGAGAGAGAGAGATTTCCTAAAGTGATCCTGACAATTCTTTGATTTGTGGCTAAACAGGTGGAGTTGGAAAGAGAATACCTTGTTGACATTCAAGCCCAAAGTTTGATCAAGTGGACTGTGTTGGAGTGTGTCTGGGAAGGGGCTGTTAAATCCTTGTTGATAAGGTCAGAATTGGAAATCTATGGTAATTCTAATGATGTTCATTCATGGTCCATGAATCAACGATTTTTAGTACTGAATACTTTAATAAAGTGATCAAGGCTGCCAGACAGCTGGAGTAGGATGCAAGCAACCAACTGCAACCAACAATTGTGTCAGGGGGAGTTTGCACATGGATCACCCTGTTATCCAATCTAGTTGGCTGACCAGTAAGGTGTCGTTTTGAACAGCCTTGATCTTAGGGAGCTGGCTTGCTGCCCTTGTATATATTTCTTGTTCACGTGTGCATGTTCCCTCTTGTCACCCTGTTATCCAATCTAGTTGGCTACCTTTTAGGTGTTGTTTTGAATAGCCGTGATCCTAGGGAGCTGGCTTGCTGACCTTGTCTGGATTACTTGTTCACTTGGCATGTTCCCTCTTTCGTTTTCATTAGCTCTTATATTTTAACTGGCAATCTTGGATTTATGAGAGGAGCTCTAGTGGTCTATAGATTGAGACAGTGCACTTGGCTCAATCTTTGCAGGGCTAGAAGTAGGTGTGGCGTCTTGTTTATTTCAAAATTTATATTGTTGGATTCTACTCTATTTGATGGTACGTTAAATGTGATGCTAGATTGAGTAACAAGCTATAAATATCAACTATATGTGTAAGTACACATAGTAAGTTAAATGTGATGCTAGATTGAGTCACAAGCTATAAATATCAACTATATGTGTAAGTACACATAGTAAGTTAAATGTGATGCTAGATTGAGTGGACTTTGCACAAGCTATAAATATCAACTATATGTCTAAGTACACATGCTTTCAAGACCTTTCGATTCCCTTTCTTGAATGTTGGTCCCTTAGTGATCATAATTTGGTGAGTTGTATTTTCTTGACTATGCTCCTTCTTGATGCCCAATGATTTACACGAAAAGCTTTCAACATCAGAAATTTCCACACACCATCCTTCCTCCCTTACCCCAAGAACTGTCTGAAATCAAAATCCGTGCAAATATTTGAGAAACATATGGTGTAAGCCTTGATTAGCTCAGCTAGAATTATATGGTTGGAAACATGGTTCTTTTGAAACTACGGTGCATCTTTTTGAAGATATGATAGCCTTGATTGCATAAGAATCTAAAAACATCGAAAGAACCGTAGCACCAGAAAGACCTAACGTAATTGTGTTCTTAACATAGTTTTGTTCTTTCTCATCTTGCAGCGTTGACACATGTATTGCTGAAAGCAATTTTCTGGATGCAACTCATGCGGCATATGTAGAGAAAAAGACAACACCAAGATTACAAACACGGAAGGTAATTTATCAGTTGTGCTTTATCCTCGGATTGGGATAGGAGACTGGTTATTACTTATACAAACAATACGTGCATGCCTGTATGGACACTTTCAGTCCCAAACTCATGAAGCTGCGAAAAACCACATTTTGCTTGCTTGTGTACAAGGCTTAGGCAGAGGGCTTCTACCCAGGTCTAAGATTCTTTGGAATCACCTTACATACTGACTGGTTTTTGAAAAAGTGATAATGGCCATTAATGGGAAAGAGAATCTAAAAGATTTAACTTTCTCAATCTGGGGAAATTAGTGTTTTGGACCTTATAGTAATAAATTATGGTTTGTGCAACTTGTATTCCCTCTTTGTGCTTGTCCGCAACCTAGACTTAGTGAAACATGGAGATAATGTGCACATTGTGTCGAACCAAGAAGTTATGGTAGGTCTTCAAAGATCCCGTTGAATGATACAGGCCTTTTCCCCACTATCGTAAGAGCTCCTGAACCTCGCCAAACTCCCATGAATGGCATCTTTGAAAACCTAAGTGTCTCTCCTACAAAACACTATTAGTTTGCTGGCTTCGGAATTCATTCCCATAGTGACTTGTCAGACTGTCAGCCATGCCATTTCGTCAGAAAATAGCTCACCTCAAACTGGGCTCACCATTTTCGGAAACCCAAAGGCATCCTAATGGCCATTCCCTAATTCTTTCTAACCTGTTTTGACTAGAGTGTTGCTGGTTTCCCTTGCTGATTATCCACACTCTTGCTTGAACCAACCAGTGCCTCCATCACTTCAACTTGCAGAACTTGGCCTCCATAGAATCTGTAGACAATAAGTTGTAGTGTTTTAAGCTTGGTCTTTGTCTTCTTTTGCAATATCTCTCTAGTGGTGAATGCAGATGTCACAACTTACCTGGTACCAGGGCTGACAGTACAAGAGCTTGGCTTGATGAGATGTTTTCCCTCATGTAGAGCTTGAAGAGTATTTCATACCAAGGAGGGGCTCCCAAGAGAACATCGAAAAACAGATGTAGCCACGGATTCACTATACAAGCACTGTCAAAAACTTCAATTCTGTGGAGAAAAGAGAACAAGAAGTTCAGAAAGTGTGCTGGTTTTCATGTTTTATCAAGTCATTTTGCAAGGGATGAGTTATGTTTGCATGTGTTGAGAACATACATTCTCAAAAACTTTGTTTGTGGTTGTTTCTTTTGTCTTTAAAAACAGTTTTTGTTGTAGAAAGTGTGCATGTGATTGCTATCTTTTCTTGATGTATTGATACAGTGGTCGTTAGAAGAGGAGCTGACTCCAGTGAAGGCTTCGAATCTTTTGGCCACACCAAGGTAATGGCTTATTCTGTAGTAGCATCAGTGCAAATTCGCTAACTTCTCACAAACTTACACTTCTAGAATCTCGCACATGTCAGTCTAATCATTTTTAAGCTTATAAATCTTGCTTCCTTTTAGATATTTGTTTCGTGGTTTGCAGCCACTGGGTAGAACCTAAGGTCTGAAGTCCTAGACATACGCTTGCAACCATTTCTGCTGAAGTAACGATTCACAGTCCATATGCAAGAGGGTAGCTTGTTGCAACATTTCTGCACTCTGGAGGCAAGCTAGTAATCCTTAGTTCAAACCATTTTCATGTCATTCAAAGTTGAGGTTGAAACCGAGGAGTACAATGCCCGGTATAATTTGCAATCAGTGGCCATTCCTGTTGCCTTTTCAGAGATTCATACTTGTTCCCTTAGTCATAGATAATGATGACAACAATGTGTGGCACCCTTCTACATGAGATACAAATAAAGAGATGGACTCAGGAGGGAGTAGAGAAGGCGAAATGAGACCCAAAGGCAGAGACAGAGTAGAGGCAGGCAACAAGGAGGAGGCACATGGCATTAGACTTCAGTATGCCTAAAGGGACCCCAGTCCCAGGGAGTGGCAGTTTACTACCAAGTTTTAGGTCATTTCAAGCATCCTACAAGATGAGCGGATAGTAGCCTTACGAACATAGTAAGGTTTGTGCTTTTTTCTCAAAATTACATGTAGACAAGCTTCTGCTTGTGACATGCCCTGTAATAATGGGATTTCCCTATGGGTTTGATCATATTAGGGATTCTCTAGAGGGCTTTGGGGGTCCTATTTGTGGATAGAAGCTAGTGCTAGGCCATGAAAATGGCCGCATCCCAAGAATGTTGAAGAAGTACGAACATCTCTTGGTTCCTCAAGATTCTATTGGCCGAGCTTCAAGGGGAAGGGAAGATCTTCTAGTGGAAGGAACCACAGGAAAAACTTTGTACACTTAAAGGTTTTAATAGCTATAACTCCTCTTTGGAGGATAGTATACTCAAATCATAAGTGTCTTGTTGAAACAGAATAATTATGCTGTAGGAGCAGACCTTATTCAAAGAGGAAAACCAGTTGCTTTGGAAAGCAAGAAGTTGGACCATGCGTAGCTAAATTATTCAACATATATAAAGGAGCTTTTTGCTATCATTGATACTTTGATGAAATGGAGGCAGTATTGATATGGTGCTAAATTTGAAATCCTAATGATCATGAAAGTATCAAGTGGATTTCTAACCAGTCTGACCTTCATGGTAGGTTGGCCAGATGGGCTGGGATGTTACAAGAGTTCGATTTCGAATTGAGGTATCACAAAGGAAAGTATAACAAGGGAGATATAACGTGGTAGCTGGACTAATGGCAAAATAGTAAATGAATTGAGTCTTACTCAATTTCACATACTCAATTTCACAATGAATTCTTAAGAGTCCATTAAGCGTAGATGTGAGCATGATGCCCTCTACTTTGAGGTTTGGAAAGCAGTCATAAAGAGGGACCCCATAGGAGAAGCATCGAGGATGGATGGTAATCCTACTGAAGTTGCATCAAGGCTGGATGCAAATGACAATGCTATCCAGAGAGGAACTGAAGCTTTAAAAAAAATGGATGCAAATGAGAATGGACTCAAACAGAAAAAGTAAACCATTGAGGATGGGTATTTCTAGGTAGAATGTGTATACCAGAGGATCTGCCAAATTTTTTTGTGAATGTCATGATAGTCAGAGCCCTGGACATCCAGGAATGCAGAAGACTTGTGCTCTTTTGGAGAGAGTTTTTCTGGCTGAGTATGAGTAAGGACGTATGTATTGAAATGCCAAAAATGGAAGTATGGGCAGACTAAGAGGGTTGATCAGGTCATTGAGGATATGCTTCGAGCATATGTCAATAAGAAGCAACCAATTGGGAATAATATTTATCCATTTTAGAATTGGCGCTTGCAAAGGACCTATGAGATGAGGCCTGCAGCATCACAATGGCTGAACCCGGTTCTTAGGCATTGTATACAGTCTTTGAAAATAATGTGCTTAACTCTGGATACATATCATGTCATTGATGATCACCAGGTTATGTTTGAATCTGCACTCAGGTCAGCATTTTCAGGAGAAGATGGGCAGAAAGGGCCATTTTTTAGATCACCACACGGAAGGATTGGTTTTCTTCAATGGGATGCCGCTTTAAGAGAAAATCTGATAAAATCTGAGCATAAGGTATAGTTTGAATCTATTTAGGAACATGCTTAGTATTGCAAAATATGTTAATCTTTAAATTGGATTGTAGCATTCGATTTCTCAGTTCAAGGATCATCTGAACCTAACCCTTGCAGGTGGAGATTCTCGGTGATAAAGTGGATGAGCTGAGGATAGTCCTAGAGAAGGTTACTTCATTGTTAGATTGCATTTCCAAATCTAGTGTTACTGGACATGCGGTAAGCGTCCCTCTCTCTCTCTCTCTCTCTCTCAGAACTAGTGCTGACTGGACCCAATATTTGCAAACCTGATGTAGAATAGATTAGTCAGG
The DNA here is from genome assembly GCF_041138505.1 of Cibotium barometz. Taxonomy (NCBI): domain Eukaryota; kingdom Viridiplantae; phylum Streptophyta; class Polypodiopsida; order Cyatheales; family Cibotiaceae; genus Cibotium; species Cibotium barometz. The sequence goes on from NC_141067.1 coordinate 37,190,899, forward strand.
ACTCAGCCTGTAACTTAAAAACTCAAATACTAATCTCACAGAAGAGACTAGTGATTACAGAGTTCCCTTTTCTTTTTTTTATGTTTTCTAGCATGATTTTGATGTTGCCTTACGCATCTTTCATCTTTTTGGTCTCATGGGCCAATTTGCCTTCCCCACAGATGTCAGGACAACAGTGTGTGTGATTCCTGAAAGGATGTGTTTGATGATTGGGCTTTTTTGTTCATCAATTTCAGTAACTTGGCACCCTCATCCCCTCATGCAAGCACATTCATGCCTCCCCACATTTTTTAATGGGCCATTTGGAGAAGTGGTTCAGCTGTGATCTTGAAAAAGAAATAATGTCAGGTATCCCCAATTTTATCTTGTAGGGAAATTTAATTGGCTCTCTTCTCATGTGCAGACAAGACTACTAATGAGGAGGATCATTGAGCAGCTCCAAACATTTGAATGTGACTAGTCCAGCACCCCAGATCAGATGTAATGTTAGGACGAAGCAAGAATGTATCAACGCCACCATAGCTTGCTTACTTAACAGAGGCAGAGGCTGAAGGTTTTCTTAAAGATGTCATTCTTTGTTCCAAGTACATTTGTTTCCCAATAAGTGGTGATTTCCACACGTCGTGCTATTGAAATCGAGTGCAAAATAGTGTGTTATTAGTGGATCTACGTAATAGTGTGTTTTAGTGGATCTACGTTACCGACTACAAATAAGCACCCAACATGTTTTTTTTTGCTCTCCCGTATTAATTAATTTGTTGCTTAGCCGGTCCCCGCATTATTTAACCTTAGTAAAATTGAGGTTTGAAATTTTTTAAAAGGGTCGAAGACTTGTTTTAATTTAGAAACAAGCAGCGCATCCAGGGGGCTGGTGAGCAGAGGGGAACGAAGGTCGTGGTGGACAGAGGCGGTTGCCGTTCTTCCTGGAGGCGACCACAGAGGAGTTGGTCTGCTGGCCTCCGTTGGTCTTCGGCCTTGGAGAGGACCAAGGTTATCACTAAGGTTTCAAACCTTAGTGTGCCTAAGTTTTATTTTTGAGAATTAAGTACGAACACCCTCAAAAAAAATTTAATTAATACAATAGAGTGAATAAGTGGATCTACGTTACCCACTACAATAGCTTCTAACTACTTAATCCATTTTGATGATGGAGATACATCTACCCATCTTCATGTTTTCCATTTTCAATGCTAAATTTCCTAATCCCATCATTAAATTTATAGCACACTTCCATAGGCAAATGTCATGGTTCACCCAAGGTGTCTTTGCTCAATCAAGTCAAGAGTTTTACTTTAGTCTTGCCGAAACATGTCATTGGGTCTTCCCTTCAAGCCACAAATGCAACTGCCTATTATGAGCGGGTTAGATCTTCCATCACGTCCTAACTCTTTGTGTCATAATGGAATGCTCTTTGCCAAGAGATGGTCTTTTGTGGTGGTTCTCTAAGGCAGGGGAAGAAGAAGAATCTATTGTAAGGAGAAAACTTTCAGTCAAGTCTATCTAGCAAGCATCTATCAAGCAAGCAAGATCCAATGGAGACTATTACAAGTGAATGATTGTCCATTGCTATAGTTTTTACATTGGGTTTGCTAAACTTAAAAATGGTCCGTTCTCTATTAGTAGTCTTAAGCAACTATGTACACTTGGTCCGTTCTCTATTAGTAGTCTTAAGCAACTATGTAAACTTGGTTCGTAGACTTTTCCTATTTGACATTAAGCTTATGGTAAGGTTGCTTTATACGTTTCAATGTTATCTTACAAAAGTTAAGTGTTTGTTCGGATGGGTAAGATGATTGTCTTACAATAGGTCGGGGGTTAACCAATGGAGTGGTTAATAGCCTTTATACCCAGCTTCAAATGCTTCCTTGACGACATTACTTACAAGCAGATGTTATGGTCTCCATACAAGCTCCTATGTTTGATGCACTTCTTTGCATACTCTCTACATGTTCATACTAATAGATGTTATTGAATCCTTCTCAAAAAACGAGCATGGCTACTATTTTCACACACCACACAATATGGTGTGCCATCATTGTGGCAACATCTAGAGATTGATGAAAGAAAATGTTGAAGACAATTCGATAGTTTTGATCTGGATGTGCTTGCATGGGATGCAACACATCCACCATGGTGGTAAATAAAGGGACCTATAAGAGGTACGCATTATCACGAGCAGAAGTAACCAAACAATAAAGGTGACAATGTAAAAAATTCTCAATTCTCTCAACTTACCTCATGTACAAATATGGCAACATGCATTAGACCAAAAAGGCACTTAGATGGATCTTATTTTCAAACTCTTATTCAAGTCCTTGACCTCACATAGTTTACTAACATCATGTGAGTCTATGTGTGTTCATTTATGTTGTGTATTTGGCATTTGTAATTTTAGGGGAGGCATACATTTTTTAAATATTTGTGTTTGTAGAGCATAGATTTGATGTAAGGTTTGATTTGCTCTAAAGTTACTTGGTGAATGTAAAATGGTGAAAGAAAGGTGAAAGGTGTGTAGCTTCCATGTGATGTAAGGAGTGGTGCATTTGAGAAGCCACAAGGTTGATCAAGAATTTAGACTTGATTGAGAGATTCTAGGAAGCGTCATTCATGGAGATACTTTTTTGATATGGATGTCCTTTTTTTACTAATGAATTAGTCTCTTGGTTTAAGCTTATTTTGCGCTTGCCTTCACTCTAATTAATGTTAATTACTGTTCCTACTATTGAATTGTGGCTTTTTGCTATGACCCACTCTACTTCACAATTTTAAGTTGGTATTAGAGCCCAGTCAAGATAGTCTCCTTTTAACTAGAAATTAAGAACAATAGAGAGAAGAAAGAGCTTCGTGAGAAAGAAGTTGCTATAGTGTGATGTGTCTCCATGACAATGATCTCCTAGTCTCTATTATAAGCTTAACAAAAAACACTTTCTCTCTAGTAAGTGCACGTTCAAAATGCTCTCTCTCTCATGTACTTGTGTGTAGACAAGGGAAAAAACAAGCTCTTTTCTTAAGCTTTCCTTCATGCTTCTCCTCTTGAATTACAATCATTGATTGTCTTCAAAAATAATGTTCTCCCTTTTACAATGGTCAAAGGCCAAGCCTTTACACAAAAAAAACAAAAGCAATCTCATTCTTTTCTTAAAAAGCCCAAGAGACTTCTAAAAAAAAAAACTTTTCCTTTATCCATGCCATACAAAAGCTAAGCAAAAAAAAAAACCAAGACTAGTGAGTCCCTTTCTATGCCCTCAAACAAATTTAGTAGACTCCTCCTATCTCAATGACAAAAAAACGATGATGAACAATATGTAGCAAACAACAAAGACGATGAGAATGATGTTGAACATCGGTACCATCAGATCAAGAAAAAAGATCACTCGTTGATACTGCATGAGATTAAAAAAAAACAAACGAACCAAGGCTGACGCAATGAACATGAATGGAAAAGAATAAAGGCGATGTTTAAAAATATGGGTGCACACACAAATTTCTAGCCAAACTATGTGTGAAGTCTCAAGCCTCCTTCATATTTTCCTCCTTGTATCCCTATACCCACAAGAACCTTCAATCCTCTCCTTCCACAGGTAGCAACAATAGGTATGAGAAGGCTCTTGATAAAGGCAAGAAAAAGATCAGGTGCAACTATTGTAAGGCAACTGATCATGTCATTAAGAATTGTCCTAAGCTAAAGGCTAAAGAGGTAAAGAAGAAAGAGTCAAATGCAGTCACAATAGCGGATGCTTCTATAAATGTAGATTCTGCAAATGTTGTGCAGGATACAAAATGGGCGTTTAGCGTGTATTGTCAGTATGATCCATCTGTACATGATGCATGTTTGGCAGTTTTTGTTGACTCTGATGTATGGTATTTTGATAGTAGTGCTACAAAGCACATTACCTTGCATCATGATATGTTCACTTGTCTTGAGGTTGTCTCTAATGGGAATACTGTCACATGTGCCAATAATGCTTCTTACCCAGTGAAGGGCGTTGGTAAAATTATGCTTACTGCTGTAAATGGCAGCGCTTTCACCCTTTCAAATGCTTTGTATATGCCAAGGATAAAGAAGAATCTATTGTCTGTCTCTGCACTTGCTAGACTTGAACTTGTAGTCAAATTTGTGGATGACAGATGTACTGTTCATGATTTGACTTCTGGTGATACGATTATTGCATCTGGCACCTTGTTTCGTGGGCTGCATAGGCTCAATTTTTATGGACAAGTGTGTGGAAGATTGAGCAAATGCAGTTTCTAATGAAAAGGCAGTTTCAGATGCAAAACTATGGCATGCGCGTTTTGGTCATCTGAACTTTGCTAGTTTGCTGCGTTTGCAGAAATTTGATATGGTTGCTTCATTGCCCCCTCTCGAGGCACCATTGAAACATGTTTGTGAAGGCTGTATTTTGGGCAAAATGCAGCGTTTTGCGTTTCTAAAGGATGGTTCTGTGCGGGCCACTCGCAAATTGCAACTTGTACATAGTGATATATGTGGGTCTATGCAAACTCCGTCATTTGGTAAACACTTGAACTTCGTGACTTTCATTGATGATTACTCAAGGCATGCATGGGTATATCCACTGAAGGCAAAGTCCGAAGTGTTTTTGTGCTTTAAACAATTTTTGCTTATGGTTGAAAATGTGTCCAATTGTACTGTGGGCACCCTCCGTTCTGATCGAGGAGGGGAGTACATGTCTAAAGAGTTTGATGCATTTCTGGCTAGTTGTGGGATAAAACACCAATGTACAGTGCCGTATACTCCTCAAAAAAATGGTGTTGCTGAGAGAAAAAACAGGTCACTTATGGAGATGGCACGATGTATGGTCAAGAGCCAAGCTTTGCCACATGCATTTTGGCTTGAGGCTGTCATGTGTGCTGCATATGTACTCATCAACAGGTGTCCCACTAAGGCCTTGCAGTCTGTTACTCCATACGAAGCTTGGCATGGTAGGAAGTCTTCTATTGGTCACTTGCGTGTCTTTGGTTGCTTGGCCTATGCTTTAGTGTCTTTGCAACAATGTAGAAAATTGGATGATAAAGCTGTCAAATGTATTTTTGTTGGTTACAGTGCTGAGAGCAAGGGTTACAGATTGTATCATCCGCAGTCAAAGCGTATCTTGATTAGTTGAGATGTTGTTTTTGTGGAAGATGCTGTGCAGCCTTTGTTATTATATACCAAAGAGACAGGTGTGAGCTCACGGGATGTATTTGATACGTTGTTGCCTCTGTTTACAGGTGGGAATTCAAATGTAAGTCCTAATGAGGTAAATATTCAGCCTATGCAGATTTCAAATGACATCATAGATCAGCCTATTTCTGATGCAGATTTACAGGATGTAATTTATGAGGATAGGGCTGAAAATGAGCAAGCTAGAGGTATGCCTAAATGGCTGGTGCAAACCTTACGTGATAGTAAAATTGATGTGCCTATTTCTAGTCGTACTCGTTCACATTTTCAGCATGCCTCTTATGCATCAGATTGTTATGCTTTGGCTGTGTCTAGTATGTGTGAAGAGGAAGAACCTCTTTCATTTGATGAGGCACAAAAATTAGAAAATTGGTTGGCTGCAATGTAAAGTGAATATGATGCTATAATGAAGAATGGTACATGGTCTTTGTGTGATTTGTCTATTGGTACATGGTCTTTGTGTGATTTGTCTATTGGTAAAAAGGTCATTGGATGTAAGTAGATTTTTAAGTTGAAACGAAAGCCAGATGGCAGTGTTGATCGTTATAAGGCTAGACTTGTTGCAAAGGGTTATGCTCAAGAAAAGGGCATTGATTTCTTTTTGCAAGTGTCTAAATCAATTTTTTGAAGAGTTCATTGGGTTCATCTAAATTGTGAATGTTAAGGTTATTGTTACATATCATGAGCTTTGTTTACCTCCTATACATCTACTTAATCAGTTCTTTTCATGTGATATTACTTGGTCTTTGCAAGTGGTGAAGAGAGAGGAGCTACCTTCTGGGATAAGACTTAGTTTTGTTTTCTAAAAAGGGTTTTCAGTTTGTTTTTTTCTAAGCCACCTTGTGATCATCTGCCAGGGTCTCTTGCTGGCACTTTGGGAGAGCTATCACCATGAGTTGAAGATGTCTTACCTTGCTTGTGGTTTGAGAGGCTTGGGTAACTGGGAGATTGATGCTTAGGGAGGTGTTGGGTTTGAGGCTTGGGTTGCTAGTTCGCATTATGTATGGTCTAGGATTAGTTCAAGATTTGTCTACAAGAGATAGGAATTTGCTTGTATTTGTGCTGTTGCATGGGTCCCTTCTCTTCCTTGTCCCCTATAGACAGATCTTGATGATTACTTCGATGGTGACATATGGAGCATCTTGATATGAAGTAATAAGCTGGTGTGATTAGCCCACACATCCGTTCTTCTGTTTGGATCATGCAGAATGGTGGAGTTTCAAATTTTGGGAAGTCTACCTCTTGTGTGCCGATGTAATGGCATGTAAGTTGGATTGATGCATTGATTAAGTGGTGCAACATAGTACGTTCTCCACCTTTTGATTAGTTGGTGTGATATTGCATTAATACATTGATTAACTGGTGCGACATAGTAGGTTGTCCACCTCTTGATTAATTGGTGTTGCATTGGATTGATGTGTTGATTAATTGGTGTGACACACTAGGTTGCCTAGTAGTCTAGATTACAAAGGTAGTGGAGTTACCACTTGGTCTATTCTTCATCTCTGTAGTTGCTTGAGGTAGAGCCACGCAAGTGGTACCTTGAGTCTTTGCTAGCCTATAATGTGAGATCCCTGCCCTCTCTCTGCGCATCGAACTCTGGAGTGCTGGCAACAGCGGAAGTAGCAACCTTGCACATAGAGTAGAGCTTCCCACTCGGGGCCTTGTCCACGAATGTCCGGACAAGAGACTAATTTCTCGGTTCTTCCAAAACCGAATCTAGAAAAAACTTCCCTCGCCCAGAAAGCTTAGGCGATTCCTCCAGGAAAAATCTTCTAACGTAGTCAAGAGTCTTAACTATCCTTTGTATTCCGACCGAACCCACGGGTCACATGGCCGAATCAAAGGAGGAACTTGCACTTGGTTCATAGAGACCAACGTTTTTTTCCCCATCAAAAGAGGCACAGCCGTTGATTCTTTTCCATAGAACAAGAATTACCCTGTGACTCACTTCAACTATCGTAACTTGAACAGAATTGAATTTTATAATAAGAATCTCGATCTAGCCTAACCCCATCCAATCCCATGAGTTAGCCAACCGCCCAACCACAGTATGATAGGATCCGGTATAAGAATTTGGTTATGTTTTGTCCCAGGTACCAGGGAAAATAGTTCCCAGGCTCCCTAGCCGGATCTCATGCAAAATTAAATAGACACACCACTTACGCACCCAATATGAAATTACCTTTTCTTAGATTCAACTATTTCCAAAACAGCATTGCAATAAAACCACAGTGTTTCCAACATAATCCTCAGTATTCCAGTTTTCCAAGTCCAATTTTCAATCATTTCTTCCTCGGCATACCTATGGCATCATCTCGGCAACCAGAACGCTCACCACCTGGTCAGTCCCTCTAGGATCACCTAGTACTTCACTCAGGGGCCTTTTCAATAGTTCCTAGCCCATAGTATCCCTCATAAAATCCATATGGACTCTCCGTTGAAGATCAGCTAGATTAACCAATAAGATCCATTTAAAAGAGCCATAAACTCATCCGTTTTGAAGACCAGTAAGGCCAATCAACTAGATCCATGCCCGGTTCAGAAAACAACTCCAACAGGTCATCTAGTGCTTCACTCATAGGCCGCTTTCCTTGGTCCCTCATTCACCGTACCGGAAGCTCACCATTTTAATCCAACCGAGGCTGGTCAAGACCTCGACCGAACTTGCCATGTGAGACGTCCTTCTTTGACTTAGCTGTTGCAACATTTTCACTTAGGTCCCTATGACCTCATTCCATATGATAGTCAAAATGCTTCCCCCAACATTCTTGATGTAAAACAATCTTTAAAAACAGGATTCACATACAAATACAATTTCCAAACAAAATTTCTATCTTTCCTTATCATTCCATATCATTCCACGTCATTTCTCATTATTCCACATTTTTCTACATCAATTCACATCATCCCACATCAATTCTCATCCATTCACATCATCCCACACCAATACACATCAATTCACATCATCTCACATCATTCTCACATTTATTCACATCATCCCACATCGTTCCCACATTCATTCACATCATCCCACATTCATTCACATGATCCCACAACGTTCCCACATTCATTCACATCGTTCCACATTGTTCCCACATTCATTCACGTGATCCCACATCGTTTTCACATTCATTCACATCATTCAACATCGTTCCCACATTCATTCACATCATCCCACATTCATTCACATGATCCATACATTAATCCACACATCATTTCCACATCATCCACACATCAATCCACATCAATGCACATCAATGCACATCAACCACACATCACTCGACATCATTCGACCCTCAATCAAATTTCCACACAGAAACAAGATGGTCTCTTTTTGCTTTGAGCGAATCAGGTTTGATTATCAACTTTCCTTGATCTAGGTATCAAAACTTTTGTTCCACAATCAACCAGGTTAAAAGTACAGTTACTCTACTTTTCATACTGTCATAACTTTCTAAGTCTCCACCAATTACTTTGCTTAGTTAAAGGCAACTTTTTCTGGACTCAATTCCATTAAATTTAAATTTTCGTTCACTTTTGAATCATCGATCCTTTCAAGGATTCCAGATTCCTTTCCTAGGGAATCTATGAATAAATCAGTCACAAGTATTCACGTTTATCCAACTCAGCGTGTTTCTTATCTTTTTTTTGGGAAATCCTTTTTCCATTCAAAATGTACCCAAGATTCTATTTCTCGAGAATCTAGATGTATACTTCAATTTCTAGAAGTTAAATATGTTCGTGATTCCTCTTTCTCATTAAAATTTTATCCATGATTTCTCAAGGCATTCTTATGAATATTTTCTCATTCTTATCTCAAAATTTCCAAAATAAAATATGCTCAATATTCTTCTTTTTGAATAAAAGATTTATGCATACGATCTCATGGGATTTACAAAATCAATTATACCCATAGTTCCTCTTTCTGATTAAAAATTTATCTATGTTTTCTCGATGCACCCCTATGAATATTTTTACCTTCTTTTCTCTATTTTTTCAAATTAAAATATCATGGAAATCCCTCTTTTAAGATAAAATATTTGTGCACACCTACTAATCCATTTTTATCTAAATGAATTATATTCCTAATCATTTCTATAATTCTCATAAATTGAATAAATCTAGAGAATTTGTGCACAACCTTCTTTATTTTTCTAGTAAACGAATAATGCTCAAAACTCTAATTTTAGCATAAAATTAATTATGCATAAATTCATTTCCTAATGATAGAAATTCTGCCATAGTTTTTTTGCATTTCTATGAATTGAGAATGCATCAAATTTCACTTTTAATATAAAAATTAGTTTGTGCAAATCCTTCATTTTCTAATGATAAAATTTTACTATAGTTTTTTCACATTTTCTATGAAATGATAATACTCAAAATTTCACTTTTAATTTAAAATTTATTTATGCATAAATTTTATTTTCTAATGGTAAATATTTTACCATAACTTCCCAATATTTGCTATGAAATGAGAATGCTTAAAATTCCTCTTTTAGCATAAAAATTAATTATGCATAAAATTCATTTTCTAATGATAAAAATTTTGCCATAGTTTCCCCGCATTTTCTATGAAATGATAATACTCAAAGTTCCTCTTTTAGCATAAAATTTAATTTATGAATAAACCTTCATTTTCTAATGATAAAATTTTATCATAATTTTTTCACATTTTCTATGAATTGAAAATGTTCAAAATTACACTTTTAACATAAAAATTAGTTTATGCATAAATCTAGGCTTAAACATAAACATTAATTCATCATAAATCAAGAAAAGCATGGTTTTAAGAGGAAACCCATAAAATAAAATGCTTCCCAAGCATAAGGGAGATTAGAAAGAAGATTAACAACAAAAAGAGAGCATAAACTTCATTGTTTAGGCTTACCCTTGGTTTGCTTGATTCTTTACCTTGCAAAATTTGTGTAGCCCTGTTAAAGAAAAGGCTTGGCCACCAAGGGGAAAGGGTAATCTTCAAGAGAAGAAGAGGTTTAGTGAAGCACCAAGGCTTCCCAATGGAGGGCCAATGAAGAGGAAGAGAAAAATACACTAAATTTAAAATTACATTAGCATAGAATTACTCTAAGATGAAAATACAAAGGAATAGGGGTCCATTTATAGGTGAAGGAGGCCACCAACCAAGTCCAACTAGAATCTAGAGGTTTTCAGCTTCAGTTTCATCTAAGTTGGACAAGTTTTGGACCAGTTAGGCCCACTTTTCTGATCTAGTTTGAAAGAGGAGAGGAGAGATAAAAAATCTCATTTTTGATTTAAAAATTAGAGTAATGATGGAGATTCTAGGCGCCTCCTTCATGAGCTCCACTCACCCTCCTGAGGTGTCAAAATTCCATTTTTTAAACTAATACATCCTCATTTTTTTTTACTATTAAATACATGTACTAGTCAACTCTTCATCTTATGTGAGAATCTACTCCTTTTTGGGGGGTTTTCTTTTATTCTTACATTTTTCTTATTCAAACACTTGGATTAACCCCATTGGCCCTTTAGAACACTCTTTGGACCTTAATCCATAATTTTTTGAAAATGGGTACCCTTGGGCTAAGGTGCCTAATGCACATATTCAATTAATTTCTAATGCATATTAAAAAACTCTTTTTAAACTTCTGTTTCAAGGGAATTTATCTTAAATTTAAAGGATAACTTTATATCCAAAAATATCTTAAAACTATATTATTTCTCTCTCTAGGCCAAAAACAAAGGAAACAATGTTTTCTTGCATTCTGGAAATAGGGGATGATTACAAAGACTGAAGGGAAGGTTCTTTCTCAAACAAGTTACAAAGAAAAGGTCACTATCAACCTTTAATGGAAAGGGGAAGAGGAGTGAAGAAGCAGAAGCATGGATTGAGCAGCTTGAAGATTATTTTTGAACATGTAACTTCAGTGAGGAAGGTAAGGCAAAGGTGGTAGTACTTCTTTTTGAAGGTTTTGCAAAATTATGATGGAAGTCTATTATGCACAACAGGGACTTACGGAAGGAGGACATCACATGGCCTCTAATAAAAAGGCATATGATTCAGCATTATTGTCCGCCCATAATACCATATGGAGAAAATGAATGAGTTTTTAAACTTGGAACAACAGAGGGCACTTACTGTTGCAGAATATCATGATAAATTTTGGGACTTGCAGAAATATTCACCCTCTTTAATAGAAAAGGAAAGAGCTTCTTGATTTGTGAATGGCTTAAACATGCAAATCAAATTTCTGGTTAAGGGTAACAAGCCAAGTACAGTGTCCAAGATGCTATGTTGCGTGCCATGACATATGAATGAAGAAAGTTTTGGAAATAAAAGAAAGAGATCAAATCTATTTTATGATGAGAAGGAAAATTTTATGCAGAATAGGAGAATGCAGAGACTCACAAGAAGAAGAATGGTAATCAACCTTCCACATATTTGTCCCCAAAGATGGTAGAAAAGGCGTAGCGTGAAGGCTTATGTTTTCGTTGTTTTTACAAAAGGGTCATAGAACTTATGAGTGCAAAAACAAACTAGCATCATGTGAGGAACGTAAGGGAATAATTACAAAGGATCAAAAAACAAGGCAAAATGTGCAGGAGAATGTAAGTGGATTTTCAAGTAATGACAATGCTTGTGTGGCTGCTGCAACTGTGGCCAAGAAGATTGAAGAATATGCACATGTCAATGCTGCTGTTCATGTAGGTAAGGCCGAAAATCGAGCTTCAATTATAAAAATTCCTATTAAGATTGTGAATAATGTTTTTCACGTGTTGATTGACTCGGGAAGCACCCATAGTTTTCTATCACTCCACGTGACAAAATAGTTAAGAATAACTGAAGTTTGTCAAAAGAAGCTTATGGTAGAGCTTGCTTCAGGAAAGCAACAGACATGTAAAGATTTTGTTAAGAGAATATGCCTTTTGTCATCGGTGACCTCAGGTTAAAAGCAGATTCCATGTGTTGCCTTTAAGAAGGTATGATGCCATTTTAGGGATGGAGATTAGTTTGCCAAGAAAGGCTAGAATAATGTGTCATGAGAAGCGCATTTGCATGATTGGAGATGATGGTAAATATTATTGCTTATTACAGGGTCAAAGATGTGATGTAGAATTTAGAATGATGTCTGCTATACAGTTTGTTAAAGCAACAAGTAAAGGTTGTCATGTATATGCCGTGGAATTGCTGACAGAAAGTCTTAAGGAAGAGAAAACGTGTGATGATCATCCTATGCTTCAAGAATTTTAGAATTTGTTTCATGATGATTTGATTGAATTGCCTCCACATAGATTTGTAGATCATGAAATAGAGCTCATACTTGGTGCAAAACCTGTATGTAGAGCTCCTTATCGTTTATTTGTGGAGGAAAGTGTAGAGCTAAAAATGCAATTGCAGAAATTGCTTGTGCAGGGATTTATTAGGCCTAGTGTGTCACCATGGGGTGCTCCTGTTCTCTTTGTAAGAAGAAGGATGGGACTATCCGGCTGTGTGTTGATTACAGAGGCTCAATAAGTTAACGATCAAGAATAAGTACCCATTGCCAAGAATGGGGGAGATTTTTGATCGACATGAAGGGAGTTCCATATTTTCTAAAATTGATCTGCAATCTGGTTATCATCAGATTCGCATCAGAGAAAGTGATATAGCAAAGACTGCGTTCAGAACACGTTTTGGGCATTATGAATTTGTTGTGATGCCATTTGGATTAACAAATGCACCCGCTACTTTTTAGTGTGTGATGAATCACATTTTCCAGGAGAACTTGGATGACTTTGTGTTGGTATTTTTGGATGACATATTGGTGTTAAGTTGTATGCAAAGAGGTCCAAATGTGAATTCTTTAAAGACAGGGTGAAGTACTTGTGGGACACATTACATCTAAAGAAGGTATTTCAATGGATCCCAAGAAGATTGCAGCCATTGTGGAATGGCCAACTCCCATTTCTGTTAGAGAAGTTCATGGATTTTTGGGACTTGCAGGTTTTTATCAAATCTTCATTTTTGAGTTTTCTCACGAAGCAAGTCCTATGACGGACCTTTTGAAGAAGGGTAGAATATTCATATGGAGTGTACAATGTGAGCAGAGTTTTCACATTTTGAAGCATGCATTGACTACAACCCTTGTGCTTAAATTGCATAAGCTTGGAAAAACCTTTTTAGTAACGGATACTAGTATTATAGCGCTTGGTGGGGTTTTGATGCAAGATGGGCATTTGGTTGCATTTGAGTCATGTTGGCTAAAACCTCATGAGAGGAATTATTCAGCATATAATTTCGAATTATTGGCTATTGTGCATACATTATGTGTATGGAGACATTATCTCCTTGGAGTTAAATTTCAGTTGCAAACTAATCAATCTGCTTTTTGAGGCATTTGTTTAGTCAAGTAGAATTGAATGCAAAGCAAAGAAGGTGGATAGAATTTTTGCAAGAATATGATTTTGAAATCATTTAAAGACCAGGATGAGAAAACAAAGTGGCCGATGCATTGAGCAGAAAACCAGAAGTTGCTTTAGTGAGTGCAATCACTGTCATACATAATAGTTTGGGAGAACAAGTAAGGAGTGAGATCCCAAGAGATTCTTTCTTCAAAATAGCTTTTGCAAGTTTGGCAAAGAAATACAGGTCACAAGAGGAAATAGAGGCATTTTGCAAAGTATGAATTGATGGAATATCATATTATGAGAAATGGTTATGCATACCTGATGTTGTGGAGATCAAGAGCAAGTTGATGCATGAATTTCATGATATTGCCACAGCAGGACATCCAGGATTTCAGAAGACATACACTAAGGCTAGAAAGGGTTTCTTTTGGCCAGAAATGAAAGCTTATGTAAGGGATTATGTGGCAAAATGTCTAAAGTGTCAACAGGTGAAAGCTGATCATGTAAAGAAACTAGGTTCTATGTTACCATTAGATGTGTCAGAGATGAAGTGGCAATGTATATCAATGGACTTTATTACTGGGCTACCAAGGACTAGAGGAGGGTATGACAACATTTTTGTGGTGGTAGATAGACTTACAAAAGCCGCTCATTTCTTGCCTATCAAGAGTTCATATACCACTATGGATGTGGCAAATGTGCCTGTGAGAGGAATATCTTCAAGTTACATGGTATGCCTAAAAGTATAACATCGGATCGAGATTCTCGATTCACTTCAAATTTTTGGCAGGCATTCTTTAAAGCTGTTGGGACATCACTTAATATGAGTACATCATATCATCCTCAAAGTAATGGGCAAATAGAAAGAGTGAATCAAATCTTGGAGGACATGTTAATAATGTATTGCATGGATAAACCTGGAAAGTGGGATGAATACTTACATATGGTGGAATATGCATACAATAGTAGTCCACAGTCTACTATTGGAATGTCTCCATTCAAAGCATTATATGGGCAAGATTGCATGTCACCTGTATTACGGTATGATCATGCTGGGAAGGTTGAGATGAGTAAATAGATGCTTGATGAAATGGAGATGTAGACAAGAGACATAAGGGAATGCATAAGAGTTGCTCAAAAAGAGTTATGCATACAAGAGAACAAAGCCAAGAGAATTCAATGAGGGTGCAATGGTATTCTTAAAGGTGAAACCAAAGAAGAGTTCTTTAAGACTTGGGAAGTTAAAGAAATTGGCACCTAGATATGCAGGATCTTTCAAGATACTTAAGAAGATCGGAAAACAAGTTTATCGCACAACTTTCAGAAGGAGTTAAAGCACATAATGTATTTCACATTATCTTACTGAAGAAGTACGTGGCTAATCCAAATCACATATTGGGTGACAGTACAAGAGTGGAAGAAGTGGGAAATTTTGAGATAGAACCAAAGACAATTTTGGATCGCAGGGTTAGGAAGCTTAGACATCGGGACATAGTTGATCTCCTAATAAAATGGAAGACATATCCAGTTGAAGATGCCACTTGGTTGTCCAAGGATCATGCCAAGACTTATTATCCTCAGTTCATGCGCCGAGGACAACACTCTTTTTTTTAACCCGGGGAGAATGTAACGTACTCATATGTACGTATTTTTGGGTCCATTTGACTCGGCGATTTTTAGCATTTATATTTAATGTTGAAACGCAAGAAATACTTAGAGGACATAAAAGATTAATTTTGGTTACAAATTTAGATATGTCGATTTTGGGCCAATTTTGGGACTTTTTATGCATGTTTTGTGGTGTCATTTGTAAGTGATTTCTATTCTATACTTAACCATGTTAGATAATGTATAAGAGGGTCATAGTGAGTAGTTTAGCCTAAAGGAAACTCATATGGGACTTTATATAGTAAATATAACCACAACAAGTGCCCGAAACAGGGCCGGACACCAAATTGACCCTTAATTTTCAGTAATAGCCGGATGATGATCATTGGATGCATGCTATGCAGGATGAGTATAACTCTATACTCAAGAATGACACCTGGTATCTGACAGATCTACCTCATGGCAAGAAGGCCATTGGTACCAAGTGGGTTTACAAGTTAAAATGCAAAGCAGATGGTAGCATTGATCGCTAACAAGGCCATGCTTGTTGCAAAGGGGTATGCCCAAGGAGTAAGGACACATTTTTCGTCGTCATTCTATACGTTGATGATATGCTACTCATGGGACCCGATATAGATCAAATTTCAACCTTTAAGGCTAATTTGCAATCATCGTTTGAGATGTCAGATTTGGAGCCCTTGCATTACTATTTGGAGATTCAATTTATGTAGCGCAATGATGGCATTATTATCTTACAATGTTATCTGTCATAATTAATTGATAAGATTAATGCGGATAAACGATGTTAAACATAAGCTTAAATACTACGTAATTTCAGAGAGAGATAATCGTCAAGAATATAATCTGTTGTATACACAAAACATGGCAAAGATTTGCACACACAGAACTCATAGATGATATAACCTTGCTGAATTATTCATGTACTTCTTACAATTTATAGCAGGCGTACAAGCATCGCTTGACGTTCCAGTATGACCAGTTGTGACTATTCGTTAATTGTTCATACCGGCAGCACAGCGGGTGCCCAATACACTTGGCACGCATGGTGGACTCGAGAACCCACACTATATATTCCAAAATTAATATTCGTCTTCTGAAAGTAAGTTTACAGAGGCCTACATAGATGTCGTAGCCGCACCAGTCATTCCTCCTGCTGTCTGCTCTGCGAAGTCTCGACATTCGAACAAGTGGATCCTATCGCTCCTGCCAATCCTATAACTGCTACAGCGGGTGTGGTGCTGAGGGATTTACTCGAGCAGTTTCACTCTGCGAGTATCCGACAGCCTAGCAAACTGCACATGTTGCAAAAAGAAAATCATTGGCTACTTCCCACCACCAAGGCGGTTACTTCGGTAAATATAATGCCAACTGATGTGCACACATTTCTAACTAGAAGCACAACCTTCTTCGTTCTTCCTTCAGCCTCCTTTCCTTCCTTATCCACTCTCGTCCAAATTGTAGTGCTCACCCCGCACCATGCATTCTCCATCCTGCTTTGTGGTCATCCACTTTGCTGGGCGGACTCCTCCGATTCTCCCGTAGCAACAATACTTTTGACTGTAAATCCTACACTCTTTGCTCTAGTGCAGCCGCATGCTCCTTCATAAGTTCAAGTTGTGGATTAGAGTTGGAGCCTCCACTGCCACAGAACAGGCTTTCCACAATCTGCATCTCCACGTCGACTTTATCATTTTCATAATCACTTCTACCAGTTGTTTTCCTTTGTCCATTAGTCTGCCAATTGTTTTCCCCAAGCTGGCCAGTTCTGGCACTTATCATAAAACCCGTACGCGTAGCATGGTCGGTGACTCTTCTGTTATTACTCTGATGGCCACAAAGCTGCTGCTCTGGATGACCCAGCTGTTACTGTACTTGCTACCCCCCAGTTCCAATTGCGGTGGCCACTGAGGTTGCTTCTACAAGCACAGCCACGCTTCCTTGCTGGCCACCCGCTCCCTCTTGATCCTCCTCCCGGACCTCTTTTGTTAACACTGCCACCAGCCCATCCAATTGCTCCATATTTAGGGTTACTACTTTGGCACCCGGATTCTGGTTAAGTGTTGTCGCAAGTGCATTTTGCACCCGGTAGCCCATAATTTTCTGTGTAATTCCGGCTGCAAACTCTTCCTATGTGCGGTCTGGGCCGACTGCAAGAAGTTAACGTGGGCAGTTTGCAAAGCTTGTGCCCTTCTGTTCTGAACATCCCGTAGCCTCTAGCTCTTGAATCCTTCGATTGGCCATCACCCTAGCAGGCCATTGCTCTGCTGCTCTTGACAAAAATTTAAGTGTTTTGCCTAGACCATAAAGTTCGTGGCTTCCCATGGAAACCCCCTTGCGGGTTGTTCATTTGTTGGTCCCGTCCGCACCGGAACGTCTGCCACCGATTGTGCAGCCTCCGCCCCTACCTGAATGCTGGGTGTCGGCACTATTGTTGGTACCGGTACAGGGCGCACCGACTCCCTCCATCTTTTGTAGTAGGCAGATGACCCTGCCTCCAAACTTTTGCACTTCCCCAATTCAGTAAAAGAAAGAGGAGGGATAGGAGTTACCGAGGAAGGCCTCTCCATGAGTGTCAAAGTGCCTCTGCCTCGGTGCCTTGGCTGGTCGAGCAGCTTGTTTCGGATTGATGACTACTGCGGGGTCTCCTCAAACTCAACTGGTTGCCACCGGTGCCCTAGCCTCCACCTGTTGCTCTAAGTTCATTGTGGCTGCCACCACCACCTCAGGCGTTGGGTCGACCAATCTGCTCTGTGGCATAAAGTGTTCTGGGTCTGGAAATAGGATTGTAAGAAACTGGCCTAGCTTAGAGTTCCCAGTGGCATTCCTAGCTATCTGAGCCGCCACCCTTGCTGCTTCCTACGGGATCTTGAGCTTCAACAGCTTGCCCCATGCCACATGCCTGGATTTTGTTGTGTCCAAATAACCTTTTGCCTTGACCGAGATGGTATAGGTCTTAGCCTACATCCAGATCGCTTCCAAAAACCAGCGACGATAACCCTAATACAGGTATTCTGATAAGCACCCCATAAGCTTTTACTCCGAACCTTGCTTAGCTCCAAAAACGCCCTCCCCAATAGGGGTGTGGGAAACTGTGGTGATACCATCCAGTGGTAAGAACAAAGCTTGGTGCACCCATTCTTCTGTCAGCCAGCCAGCGCTCCCCTCTGATATGCACTTCATCGCCCACAGCCAGCTCCTGTGTGAGCGAAATAGCCAAAGGATGCACAGGAATCATCGTCCAATCTAGCATGGAGAACTCCCACAATCGCATCTATCTCAGCAGCCATGTTGCCGTTTGTGCATCCACCGAAGCTCTCAATGGCTTCACTGACATGAACTGAAGGGGCGCCATCACTATAAGCACGTTGTATAGAGCCTTCAACTGTAAAGGGAGCGATGTATGTTGCGAAGCAAGGTCTCGGCAGCAAGAGAGAGAAGTGCTAAAACTCGTCAAAACAAGTGAATGGCCAAACTATTTTTCCTGCTTATTTTGCATATCATAGCAGCTACACCGGCTCTAGCATAATGACTACTCCATCTCGGCCATAATTGGCGTGTATTAAACCCAAATTGAATGCCTAATAATTGTTCTCGAATCGGGTGGATCAAGGTCGTCGTGCTAGGAATGTTAGCCCCCAACTCGATGAGGAAGAGCTTGACCAACCAATGCATTCTTCATTAGATGTTCATGTACTACAATCCTTAAGTTTGGGACTAGGTATTCCATGGGCATAATTGCTTCAATACCATAAGCTAGACGGAAGGGACTGTACCTCATTGCTACCTTATATGATGTTCGATACACCCATAGGGATGCTGTCAGCTTATGTTCCAAGTCTGTTTGACTTGCTTGCTTCCAAGGTTTTTGTCAAGATAGTACACAAAATTTTGTTTGTACTCTCTACCATTGGCTTGTGGATAGTAAGGTGATGATTTTCGATGGACCACTAAGAATTCTGCAAGTAAATGATCAATCACCTCATTTATAAAATGTGAGCCACAATCACTAACTAATTCTAATGGGCAACCGAACCTCGAGATAATTTGCTCTAAAAACACTGCCTATTATGGTATCCGAGGTATCCAAAAAAACATGAAAATTCTGCTCCCAATCTGGGGGCATCAGCATCGGAGCCTTTGATAGTAATAACCGCAATCTTTGATATTCTGCATCACAGTTGGGAGTCCACTGGAACTCAGATGCCCCTACATCCAATCAAAGTAAACCAACCATTTGAAAAGTGGGATTTAGACTTTGTAGGTCCAATTAGCCCAACGGCCCACAACACACAATCTCGCTATAGTATTGTGACCACTGACTATATGACCAAATGGGCTGAAGTAAAAGCAACATGTAAGGCAGATGCGAGGACAACAGCCAAGTTCCTCTTTGAAAATATAATCACATGCTTTGATTGTCCTTTTGAACTTGTGAGCGACAATGGTACGCATTTTATAAATGAAGTGATTAAGGAGCTCACAACAAATTTCATGATATCCCATCATAAATCTACTCCTTATTATCCGCAAACGAATGGCCAAGCCGAGAGTACAAAGAAAACATTAATCTCTATTTTGACAAAAACTATTGAGGCTCATCACATGGATTGGGATCTAAAGCTTACGATAGCTCTATGGGCCTATCGCACTGTATACAAAGTGACTATTAATTGCACACCATTCAAAATGGTATATGGCGAAGAAGCAGTCATGCCGTGGGTATTCATCATTCCTAGTCTTCGTGTTGCTACTCAAGAGGGTTGGGATGGTAATCCCTTAGTAGAGTGTCTGTATATCCTTGAGCGGCTAAACGAAGAAAGACAATTGGCTGTGTACAATGCCCTTGTGGAGAAGGATAGAAGGAAAAAATGGTTTGATCGCCACCTGAAAGATAAGGGCATCAAGGTTGGGGATAATTCCTAATTTATAGAGTGCGTAACGAAAAGAAGAAGCTTAAATATGCTGGTAAGGGACCATATAGAGTATGTGAAATTACCCCGCAAGGTACCATCCGAGTGGAGACTCTCGACGGAGTTGAAACCATTGGATTCCTTAATGGGAGTAAATTCAAGAGGAGTTACATGCAATCCATCAGAAGAAGGCAGCTAAAGAACAAGCTGAGCTTAAGAAGATACAAGCAAGAATTGAAGCCAAAGAACGTCAACAGCGTGCTAGGCGCCAACGAGAAGCCAACTTGGGGATTACGCAAGTATTTTTCGAGGAGGCAGAGGAGGATTCACTGGAATCTGACCCGCCTCTACGATACCCAATTGAGTTACAGAGTCTTTGCGGGGAGGTGCTGTATAATGCATTATTGGATACAGGAGCTCAACACAATTTGCTATCATATGCGTGTGGTGTCAACTTGGAAAACCACCTTTATCCAAGAGTGCTATCCAAATTAAAGGTATCAACAAGAAGAAAACCCCTATCTCAGGAATTCTACACACTCCGGTTGCCTATGAGACAAGGGGACCGTAATTCAAAGCTTTTTGGTTATGCCTACTGGTATCATGGAAGGGACTGTAAACTTAGGGCACAAATGGATGTTAACCACCAAGTGCAATATCGATTGGGCAACCAGACGAGTTACAACGCAAGAACCCGCTCACGGTCTGACTGCTCAAAATCCTGCACCTAAGTCATCAACTCTGGACAAAATGCTAGATAACGAAAAATCACAAAGTCCAGTAGCAAAACCATCTTTGATTGTTTGCCACCCCTCTAACGCTTTAACGCCAAGAGTGGAAACAAGCAGTGTGGTCTCCAGGGCTCCGCTTACTATGCCAAAGAGTATATACAAATGGGTCCCAAAAGCTTCGTTAACAGCTACTTCCCCTGCTCAATCTCGTTCAGACACAAGAAGCCTCGTAGAAGGAAAGCAGCTACCCACCCAAGAAAGGGCAATGTAACATCACGATGGATCCCTAAAAAATTATTAGTAGCCCAAGGGTACTACGAGGGGAATGACCAGATTTGGGTCCCTAAACATAAGCTGAATCCCTCTACATCACCTGTAAAACCTTGCAAACCAAATGTTGCCACCCCAACGGCAATTCAAGACCGTGGTAAGGGAAAGGTAACAGAGTGCTCCGCACCACTTCTTCCACAGCTAGTTTGGATTCCCAAGCGATATCGATCAATACCACCTAGCTCAGGAAGGGGGGAGCCACATGAAGCTTCTAGCTCCATAGAAGTTTCTTCATGCTCTACACCTACTCTTGTCAACACCCAACAAGAGACCAATGAGTCTATGTCTCCCTTTGTAAAAGTATCGTCGGCTCCCATTTCCTCCATTCGTTCAATGGGAGCGTACACTACCATCTCTGCAATTTGATGTGGCCACAAGGGTCATAAAAAGCTATTTGCCCACATCACCACCTATGATCTACCCAAGGAAATATGATCTACCTAAGGAAAGGGGGAGCATGTACTCATGCTCGACATTCTAATGCTTCCTCCCTAACCTTCTTCCCTGACCATGTAATTGCCAAATTCAAGGGGATGTATATATATAGCTTCATACATTAATAAAAAAGAAAAGAAAAGAAAAACAAAAAACAGTAAAAAGAGCAAGAGCACATTAAGAGGAGAAATATCCGTATACAAACAGGAACTAGATTGACCTGTCATAAACCTACTGATGCTATATCTATGTTTGCAGATATGGCAAATGCAAGAGCATCACACACTTCATCCACCTTTGGTGAGAGGTATCATCTGTACCTTTCTCAGATATTTCACATGTGCTATCTTGTGATTAAAACCGAATTGGATCATATAGATGTACTAGCCAGGGAGGAAAATGTTGAGGAATTAGAATCGCTAATTCGCCTATTGACCATGACTGACCCCTACTCTGTAGAGGACATATCCCCGAATAGCGCAAAACTTTCCTTTTCCACAAGATGACTATCCTCGCATGGTTACATTCTTGATGAGTTTATGTGGATGGGAAAACGAAAAAGATATATCTGACGACGATGAATGGACGGATGAAACTCATGGCACTACCGAGGTTGACTTTATTTATTTGGATGATGCGGATAGAGTCTCAGCCTTAGGGCTAGAGCTAGGACTTTACAATATCCTCTTACCATATCCTCAGTAGTAGTGTGGTGACTGAAAGGTAGGTTAGTGTTTTCAAGTTTTTTCTAGTTTGGAATCCTTAAACAAGTCTTTAATTTTTCACACTGATGTGCCTCTCGAGGTATAGTGCTTGTTAGTTGGTTGTACAGGTTGAAAAGTTTGAGGTGGGTTCGCTTTCAAGTCCTGAGATAGCCGCAACGCTCATACATAAATATCTCATCAAATTGCGGGCATTTCTCTCATCGAATTAAGGAGATCTCCAAAATACAGGTGTAATTCTTCCATGCCCACTCTCTTTCATTTTTACGGTTCAATTAATTGCATGAACTGAAGGCATGACCACATGGAACTTGTCAAAGTACTACTTAGTTTTTGAAGTTGCCTGACGTGCTAGTGTAAATCATTAATGAGCTTAACCTTATTGGATATATTCTTGAGAATGCATGAAGTCTTTAGTTAACCTGGGAATATGGTTATCTTAAGTCTAGGGTTATAACCATCTTAATGTTTGAACAACCTGGCTGTGTGTGTGTTGACCTTTACCCCTTTGTCGAAAGGATGTAAGAACACATTATAGTTCAGGAGCGAAGATCAAAATAAATAATTAAAAAAAAGCCTACAATGAATGGCAATGCAAGTCTATTATGTGCTCTAATGTTGGCCTATCGCCTTATTGACACTTGGTAGGCGAGGAGTATTCTACTCCAGACCGATGCCCTGGGTTGGTAGGGGGTAGCCTTGCCTAAGGTGAACTAATAGATTCCTGGAGAATGCCTTGTGTTAAACATGGTACCAGGATCGATGTTAGTTTTGCCTTAGGGAGGTCGCCATTGTGTGTAAAAATGTCACGTGCATAAAGAAATAAAGGCAAAAGGCTCCTGTAACTCTGATGTTTCTTATGTCCCTAGGCTCGTGGTATTAACTTGTTCTTAGAGCAAACACATTGTGGTCATCTGTTTATTTATTAAGCTGGGTAATTTTCCTTAACTTAGGCCAGTTATTATAGACCTTGATTAATCTTCGACACCTTGCTAACCCTTGATTTACTTTTAATATTTTTAAATTCCTGTTAATTTGCTACGCTAGCTCATTCATGTGACCCCTTAAACTAAGTTCTCATAGCAATATCCATTGTGGTCTAACATGCTTGAATTTATTACACTTTATATCTTTTGAATTCCAGCATACTTTCACTCAAAATAAGAATTAATTAATTAATTAATTGAAGCCAAAAATAACGTTGCAAAACAGAGCAAATAAATTCAAGCCAAAAAAAATCGTTGTGGGCAGATATGTTATTCCCCACAATTGGTGGGCAATAAGGCAGGATTGAAAAAAAAGACAGCAGCTTATTCTGCCGGTTGGAAACGTTGAGAAGTAAGTACCGCTGAGAGCTTGCAGGAGGAGGAGGAGCAGCAGAAATTAAGCACCGCTGAGAGCTTGCAGGAGGAGGAGGAGGAGGAGGGCAGAGCCCTGTGCGAAGTTGTCAAGATGGACACGGATGGGCAGCCGCGTGCGTTCGAGACATCGAAGACAGAGGGAGGGCTCGATTACCCTTTGCTTGGGGCCAAAGCCGGTGACGGCAGCAGCGTGGATGAGGATATGGTGATCCCGCCCTGGTGGGAGCAGATCACCCTGCGGGGCCTGGTGGTGAGCGCCCTCATCGGCTCCATCTTCTGCATCATCACCCACAAGCTCAACCTCACCGTTGGCGTCATCCCCTCCCTTAACGTGGCCGCTGGCCTTCTCGGTTTCTTCTTCGTCAAGAGCTGGACCGGCATCGTCTCCAAATTGGGCTTCTGGAGCACCCCTTTCACTCGCCAGGAGAATACTGTCATCCAGACCTGCGTGGTGGCATGCTACGGCATCGCATTCAGTGGTAAGAACAGTATCCATGGCCATGGCACCTAACCATGCATGGTCATGATGTTGATCTGTTTCCTCATTCTGGCTAGGGTATACCTTGTGCCTTTGCATTTTGCTTGCATGCAGCATAGATTCTGCATAGTAGGGATTGCATGCAGGGAGCACTGGCTGCAGTGTTTGAACTGATATGGAGGGTTATACTAACAGGAAGTGAGTTTCTTCAATCACTTTGAATCACAATCTGAAAATATGCAGGGAATAGATTCTGCCCTTGGCTACTCTGTTGTTTTCTAGCTCCCTTGATATGAGATTTATCCCTCCCAATTATACCAGCTCACAGACATTATAAACATTGATTTTAATTCCTAGAACGTCAAACATTCGTGTTAGCCACACCAACCAACAACTCCCCCCCCCCCCCCCCCCCCACCCCCCACGCCCCGCAATCATCCCCGCCCGCCCCAGGTGCCTTTTTCTTCTTCTTGCATGTTTTGCTCATATGCATTGATGAGGTTGATGATATTATGCATGGAGCAATGAAGAGCATGCTGCATAGACATTATAATAGAGACCGTTCCGAGCTCCATGAAAGAAGAGGACATACCCATTTTCCAGAAGAAGCATTTAGATCCTTTGTTTCTTCATTATTTTGGAATTTTCAAGAAGGTATTAACATTGTTGCTGCTGGAACAGGTGGATTTGGCACTTACCTTCTTGCCATGGACGAAACTACCTATAACTTAGTGGGCAGTTCATATCCTGGAAACAGAGCACAAGATGTGAAGAACCCTTCATTGGGATGGATGACAGCATTTGCATTTATCGTCAGCTTCCTAGGCATATTTAGTCTAGTTCCTCTTCGGAAGGTACTGTATTATCTCTAGATCAATTGGGACAATTTAACTGCTGTTTTTTTTTTGTGTGTGTGTGTGAGAGAGAGAGAGAGAGAGAGAGAGAGAGAGAGAGAGTTTCAGGTTTACTACATCGATTGCAGGGATGATCTTACAAGGGCTTACCATAGGAACCCCTTTTTTTATTAGCATAGATAAAATATTTACCATGTTTTCTAAACACGTGCTATTTTATAATGTTTTAATAAAAAGAAGACTTACAACTTTTAAGATATACTTAGGATTTTGGTAATATAAATATAGTTGGAGAGGGTTTGTGATTGGCTGTTGGTATGGTGCTCTTTTCGATTTGCCTTTTTCTTCTCATTGTCTGGTGAGGAACAGAGGCTGATGTTACATATCGTTGGACAAATTCTAGGTCCAGCTCATGACCAATGGGTACTCTAATTGGGTTACAAAATTGTGGGGTTCACGTACAGAAGATTGTGTGGACCTACTGCAGCCTGGTCAAGAAAGAGTTCAAGAGCAAAGGATATCATGGAGCTGTGCGCAGTCACGTGCAAAAAGAAAGAGGACATTTTCCATCACTGACGCCAAGTCACTATAGAGAGATAAGGATAGTAGAAGAAGATAGAGATGATGCAAGTTTTGATGTAGATGATGTAGGTTGTCATGTGCACCCTTGTTGTACTAGGGTGCCAATCACCCGTCCCATCAAAGAGACCTCCACCAACTGTCCTGCAGTGATGACCAAGGTAGACTATCCAGTCTCGAATCTCTGCCCTCGACGGAGCGAAGCCAACAATCCTGCCATACACTGCCGTGCGGTGAAGCTCCTCGATGCGGGCCGAGACACGCTCGAATTGCTGCTGAGAAAGAGTAACTTGGAAGACTCTGGGAGTAGGGGTGTCGACGGGGGATGCCCATGTTTTGACCAGAGGCCGCCATTCCGCAGTCACCTTCCATCACCTTATCCGCTTAGATATTCCAGCACCAGCTCCTGAATCAGAACCAGCTACAGTCCATATTATGTATAACTCTGGGAGTAGGGGTGTCGACGGGGAACGCCCATGTTTTGACCAGAGGCCGCCATTCCGCAGTCACCTTCCATCACCTTATCCGCTTAGATATTCCAGAACCAGCTCCTGAATCAGAACCAGCTACAGTCCATATTATGTATAACTATAACTAATCTCTCCACAAAGCACCTTTGTTATGCTGGTTGAGATTTTCTAGCTTCCAGTACTTCACACAGTTTGTGCACGAATAATTTCATATTTTAAAAAGCATTTTGTTCTCTGAGTATGAATCTCTTCCGCTAAGAGCTGCTTTTTGGGGCAGATAATGGTTATTGACTACAAACTCATTTATCCCAGCGGGACTGCCACAGCTGTTCTAATAAATAGCTTTCACACTCCTGAGGGTGCGGATGTTGCAAGGTCAGTAATTGTTGCAGACTTATCTTGTAAGCTTGGGTACATCTCAATTTATGAGGCTATATATAATCTTTTGGTTTGTTCCTATTGTGCAGAAAGCAGGTGAAATGTCTTGGGAAGTATTTCACTTTGAGTTTTCTATGGAGCTTCTTCAAGTGGTTTTTCAGTGGGGTTGGGGATAGCTGTGGGTTTGACAACTTTCCAACCTTAGGCTTAAAAGCTTATGCAAATACGTAAGTTGTTCACTTTCATTTCTGGGGGAAAAAATAAATATATGCATATATATGTATAGGTGTATGTACGTACATATGTATGTTCTGTTACTTGCTGATATCATGCATCTGAAGCCTAACGTAAATGCGTTTTGCAGATTCTATTTTGATTTCAGTGCTACGTATGTTGGGGTGGGTATGATCTGTCCTCATATCGTGAATTGCTCCGTAATGTTGGGAGCCATTCTTTCATGGGGAATATTGTGGCCTTTCATCAGTTCTAAGGCAGGAGACTGGTATTCAGATGGGTTGGGCAGCAACGACTTCAAAGGACTTTATGGATACAAGGTACTATAAACAGTTAGTCTTTTAAAGGCCAGGGCCTAAACATCCATATGCACATGTATATATTATTCTTCGAAAAGAAAGGTTGCCTGGTTACATTCTCCGTTGAGTGAATGATTTGTTGCTGATTACAGGTTTTTGTGGCCATATCAGTGATTTTGGGAGATGGAGTTTATAATTTGGCCAAAATATTAATCATAACTGCCAAATCTATCTATTCTAGTTATAAGAACAGAGAACAGCTTCCTCTCCTTGATGATCCTAAAGGCAAGGGCTCTCTTTGTGGATCTTGGAGATGACTTGATTTAGAATTAGGCAAGGTTTCCACTATGAATTCTTACTGTTTTCTCTCCCTGTTTAAGTAACAGGTGAAGAGTCTACAACTATAACTACGGAGGAGAAGAAGCTGAATGACATATTTATGAAAGAGGGAGTTCCTTTTTGGGTCGCGGCTTCTGGATACATGGCTTTGGCAGCAATTGCTGTTGGTACTATCCCTCTCTTGTTCCCACCATTGAAGTGGTACTATGTGCTCTTGTGCTATGTTGTGGCACCCGCACTGGCCTTCTGCAATGCCTATGGAGCAGGTCTAACTGATTGGAGTCTAGCATCCACCTATGGAAAGCTGGGTCTTTTTATATTCGCCTCTTGGGCAGGCAGTGATGGAGGAGTCATGGCCGGACTGGCTGCCTGCGGTGTGATGATGAGCATTGTTTCAACTGCATCCGATCTGATGCAAGATTTCAAGACGGGTCATCTTACTGCCTCTTCACCACGGTCCATGTTCATGAGCCAGCTAGCAGGCACTTTACTGGGTTGCATTGTAGCCCCTCTTACGTTTTGGATGTTCTGGACAGCCTTTGACATAGGGGCGCCGGATGGGGAGTACAAAGCACCTTTGGCTGTAATTTTCCGGGAAATGGCCCTCATTGGAGTTCAGGGCTTTTCCGCCCTTCCTTCTCATTGCCTTCAACTTTGCTATGGTTTTTTCGCATTGGCTGTGGTGCTAAATGTGCTCAGAGACTCAGTTCCTTCTAAGGTCTCTCAGTTCATCCCCATTCCAATGGCTATGGCTATCCCCTTCTACATAGGGGCATACTTTGCGATCGACATGTTTGTGGGCTCAGTTATATTGTTTGTATGGGAAAGACTGAACAAGAAAGACGCGGATGTGTATGCAGGTGCCATGGCTTCTGGATTGATATGTGGCGATGGTATTTGGACCATTCCATCAGCCATTCTTGCCTTGAGTAAGGTGAATCCTCCGATTTGCATGTCGTTTGCATCTACATAGGTAGCACAATGTATGCAAGTGTATATATGGACTCGTTCAAGTGATTCAAAGTCTTCTCATTATATACATACAGAAATCTCAAAATAGCAGATATGTTTACCCACAAAGATGATTAAAATTGTTCCATTCTTTATCCATCCTTATGTGATAGTCATCGTAGGGTACAGGGACAAACTGTGGGTGATATAATAGGAAGGATGTCATGGGTTTACGTGGACTAAAGATTAATTTTATGTGCTAGTCACCACATGTAAGAGTATGTAATTAACAGTCGTCGAGCTATTGCAGCATGTTTTTGGTCAACTGTGAAACGACTGTGATTTTTAACATGGTATTGTAGCTAATTTTGAACATGGTATTAAAGTTGATATCTAATTTACATGGCATCATAGCTTAGGATTTGTTTCAAAGTTTTTCATTTCCTCTCTCTTCCATCTTGTCTGCCTCGATAGAGACGAGGTTATCTTCATTGAGAGAGATTTTTTGGGGGGTAATTCTCTCAATCACTCCACAAATTTGCAACATCAACACTCCCTTGAGGATGGCCACTTAGTTGTGCATTTTCTCGAAGTTGGTCACGCATTTGCCGCTGTTCTGTAGACAGTTGTGCCTTTAGCATCCTTACATGCTTCTTTGAATTAATTCTGGAAAAGGAGGTGAGATCTTTGAGGCGGGAAATAGGGAGGAAAGCTTGGCCTTTGAGTTGGCTAGGATGAGTTGATAGCACACTTGCTCGATCACATCATCTTGTAATTGCTAACCACTTCACAACACCAGGGGTGGGGACAATAGCCCAGACAAAGGTATTGAAACCTAGAGGTTTTCAAGTCATAAACCATAGATTTTAACAAGAGTATTGAAACCTAGAGGTTTTCAAGCCATAAACCATAGATTTTAACAAGAGTGTTTACATGCAAGGAATTCAAACTCGCTCTTGCATACACGTATAAAAGCAAAAGGGGGACATAGTATACATTTAATTGATCCATTTTCATGTATAAAACTTGCTACGCTACATATTGACCTTGCATTGCAAGTTTTAAGACCTTGTGTCATCATGACCACCACTCTTATGTTACGAAGTGGGTGCAACATGTGGGAGGTAAAAATTAAATTTGGTTTTGTGGAAAAAAATTGTGGAGCCTTAATAAATGTAGGGAATGGGTGGAGAGGATTAGGCACTATTTATCATTGTGCTTAGGTTATGCAACTTATTTATACATCACATAGCGTTCACATCATAGGGAGTGTGGAATTGCTTTGACAATTATTTGGTGCTAGCAAAAAAGCACTAGGAAAGAAGCCTTAAAATCAAATTCTTCAGCCTCAGACTAGAGACTCATTTTCTAACCTCATGTAACATGAGAAGATGATACAATAGTTAGTGAGTGTAGGGTCCCTAATTGATTAAGAATGAATTTGATACAAGTGTAAATAATTAAAATTCTACCAAATCCATCATTGAGGAGTTAAGTATCCTCTTATTATGGAAGACAAGTGGTTCAAAGGAATCTCTACAACCTCAAAGCATTCATCTTTTTTAAGAAAGAAGAAAAAGTGTCACTATAATAGAAAATATGATACTTCATTGATGAAATTAGAGCAGTTTTAAAATTAAAAAATAATATCAAAGAGATTAAACAAAAGAAGAGATTGGGTTCATGGTGGAAAAGGAATCCACCATGAAAAAGATACCTTTTGTGGGTAGGGGCCCGTCTCTTGGCCCTTTTACTTTTTGACTATCTCACCTTCCAAAGTGGGCCTCGTACAAAATTATTGCCCTATCTAGATAACCTTACTCTTACCATGCCCCACCAAATGGTATATAGATAGCTCATGGTCAAAGCTACCAAACTTTTGACCTTTTTTATTCTTTCTTGTTTCCCTCCTTTTGAGTGTCTAGAACGTCACTCCAACCAACTAAGTCCAATGAACATTTTGAAACTCCAATCTTAATTCTAGCTCCCCTAATCCATGATTTGCCCTATCAAATTACATTTGTTTTCATTTTCATTCTCTTGAATTTACCCATTGAACATGAAAATCCTATCGTTTCCAATGGCTTCCTTGGAAGGCATCACTAATGTTGCCAAAAAGTCAAATTGCATACTTGTGTTCAAGAGGAATATAAAACCCTCAAGAAGCCCAATAATGGTGCAACAATAGATTTATTCACTCTTCAAGGTGTTGACAAGAGGAGAAATATAATGTAGATCTTTGGGTTTATCCCCTATGGATCCCATATCTAGAAGTTGTCCACCATGTAGCAATATGGCAAGCTTTATGTATTTTTTTGGGAATGGAAGACAATGATGCCTTGGTTATTACCAAAGATTGATGATGTTTGGAGACTAAGCATTGAAAATGCAATCTAGGATTGCAAGCTATGGGGTAACAATTATCACAAGCTCAACAAGAAGATGAATTGTCGCATTGGAAGTAGAATTATTCTACAATGAAGTGCATCTCTTGAAAAAGAGTACAAGTTTGAAACATGCTTATGATAAGATTGAAAAAAAATTGATGACAAGTCAAATAAGATTGAAACGTTGAAGAAAGAGGAAATGCAAATTATGAACATAATTGAGTGTTTAAAATCAACCCCACTAGGTATCAAGAAAAGGAAGGGTGTCATGGAGTCTCTTTCTAAAAGTGGTGGTGCCCTTAAGATTAGGGTACAAGAAACAAGGTGATCTGTACTATAATTCTACTCTAAGACATTCTAATTTTTAAATATTTATTTAAGATTTACTTTGTTATTGCTACCATTATAGAGCTAAATGTACTTATACAATGCCTCCTTGTTTATTAGGAACTTTATGAAAGCTATTCTTGATGATGTTGAACGTTCTCAAGAATGGATGCTACCTTATAAGAAATAGGATATTTGCAAAATTAAAGATCATGAGAACTGTTGAGGTTCTAAATACTAGGGAGGTCGTACTAAATAAGCTTTTTCAAGTTTATACAAATAATTTGATAGAGCTTGTTGAACTTCAACATGCATGTGATCACGTTGGCACAAGCTGACAAGGCTGTGGATCATTTTTTTGTCTTATGCATCAAAATCTTAAGACTATCTCAATTCTATCTTTCCAAGACCTTGGAAAGTATACTGGTAGTGCATATCTCAAGGCATTGATTGAGGAATATACATACATTCATTGAGGAGTATACATACATTAATTGAAGAAATATGATTTTATATCCAAGCACATAAGATGCTATATGTTTAGACTATAGTAAACTTCGCCATATTTTCATTGACTTGGTTAAAATGGCGATTGTAATGGTTGAGTTATATAAAATCAGCATGACACCTGCTAACTATCCCTTTAAACTACATCTTATTTCATTGATTTCTGACTTCATTATAATTTGATCTTCTAAACTGGTGTCTTTGTGTAGAGGCTCGCCACCCTAAAGTTTGTGATGAGATTGGATGAATGTGAGGTTGTCAAGGGTGCACAAAAGCAATTGAGTGTCATGCTAATGAATTGTGCTTTAGTGATATAGCTATGTAAGAGATTTAGTATCCAATCCTATAAAGAAATTTGGTGGCTTTCTACATTTGAAGCTTTTGAAGAAAGCCACAACA
Organism: Cibotium barometz; assembly: GCF_041138505.1. Lineage (NCBI taxonomy): Eukaryota > Viridiplantae > Streptophyta > Polypodiopsida > Cyatheales > Cibotiaceae > Cibotium > Cibotium barometz. Next base: position 37,222,771 of record NC_141067.1, read on the forward strand.
CTTTTTGAGAGAACTAATATCTCGAAAGTCATAGATTGTCACAAAGCAAGGGTGAGAAGCTTTGTGCTTCTTGGTTTGGGAGTGTCCAATCCAAGAAAGAATGGCTTCCTATGAGCTTACCTTAGCCTTGCAAAGCATGTGTCATTGGGTCTTTCCTTAGAGCTGCAAAACTGCAACTTTCTTATGTGGATGCGCTAGCTCTCGTTCATTGCATCCTCACTCCATTGTCACACGAGAATGCACCTTTGCCAAAGGGGTGAAGAGAGAGCTCTCTATGCCTAAATGGAGTCAATAAGAGATGGTCCTTTACGATGGTTCTCTGTAATAAAATGTAAGGGAAGAAGAAGCTAATAGAGGAGGAAAACCTACAATTAGTGTATAAATAAGTTAAATGATGCACTAATGTTATATTTTTCTCTTTTCTACAAGTTTTTGGCAAGTTATAACAGTTTATATTTTGCTAGTTTTGAAGGCCTGACGATTTTTATTTCACAAACTGTCTAGAAGTAAGAAGCACTTTTCATTCTGTTGTCCTTTTAAAGTTTTGGTTGTTTTTTAATTTTAATTTCTTACATTTATCTAGTTTTTGAATTTTGGTGTTTCTCTATTTGCAAGTTTTGAAGCTTTGTGTTTTGTTAGTTTTGAGACTAGTTTCGGAAAGCAAAAGGTAATAAGCAATTTTCATTCTCCTGTTTAAACTTTACAAATCTTTTGTTATTAATTTTAGTTTTTTCATTGTGTTGTTAATCTTGTGATTTAGATTAATTTTCAATATGGCTAATACTAACTATTTATTTCTTTGCTCTGTGCAAATTTTGAGTCTTAGCATTTTTAGCTTTTTTGTGATTTTGCAAAAGCAAAAAGATAATAAATAAGTTGATTCACTTATGTTAATTTGGTTTATGCTTGCAAGATTGTTAATCTTGATTTTCCATTATGTTTTTTCAACGTTGGTTAATCTTGTAGCTTACGTTGAGGTATCCTTTGTTTAATATTTATTTTCTTTTTGTATATGTTTCGTTATTGTAGATGTCACAAAGAGGAAAGAGTGAGAGTAATATCCACACCGTGGAGGTTATAAATAAGAGAGACGACGAGGGGGCACTAGATTCTAGAACAGTACAGCAAGTTCTTAAGGGTGTTTATGCAACCAAGCATGCGAGGCTCTTTTAGAGTAAGCTACAAGACATAGGTGATTTATGCAAACATTGGACATGTAGAATATTAGAGTTTAGATGACAAACTATGGTACAACTACGACAATGGAAGTTCTTATTCAACATGTGTATATGCATAAAGAAATTTGATTGCAATCTGACAACTAATTCAAAGGCATAAGTCAAATAGTAAGTTTATGGTATGTTTTAGAAATTGGGTTTTTAAAAGATTTAACTGTTAAACGTAGTTTGATTTCCAAGTCTGTATCCCTCAAATTTGGAAGAATGGCAGTTTGCAGAGTGCCTAAGTGGAAAAATCAGTGTTTTCCATATTGAGATTAGTACATTGGTATATAACAATAAGAATGCAAGTAGATTGGCTACCCAAAAAATATTCTTTTATGATTCATTATATGTTTTGCCTAAGAACTAGTTATGGTACCTTTGAGTATATTGGACTTCCATCTTTGTCTAGTCTAGAATGGCCCCCACTAACCACCTTCGAGCTCATTATAGCTTGCAAGATTAAGCTTATAATTGATATACAAGCCATAATGAGGCCATCCACAAGATCTAAAGATGTTCATTTGAGTTAGTTTTTTCCATTTGGTTGTTTTGTATATTTTTTTCCAAAATGTGAAGAAAACCAAATTCACCTATGCCACCAAAAATCCAAATGAGAATTGGATGACCCATTTCTTGTATTGAACAATGGGATACAAAGAGAACTAATTATGATGATACAATTGAGTATGCCAAATTTAAAAGTCAGATGTTAACTTCAGGTAACAAATGAACATGACTACAAATATTACGATTGCAAATAATGTGACTGCAAAAAACATCGTTATTATAATGCTATTTGTTTAATAAATAGGTACTTACTTTATTTCTCGGCAAACAATGTGTATACATTTTAGGTATAGAAGATGGAGGCTCTTACGGGACGATTGGCTTAGCTTGGATCAAGATATGTGGGATCCCACACATTCTACTATGATGGATGTTCTTCTTCTTTGGTGGAAGGTCACAATACACAGTTACAGCTAATGTAGAGATTGATTGGCCTCTCTTGCCTTTCTTAGGCAAGACATTTCTTTAATGTTAAGTGATCTGGTAGAAAAGTTAGGACTAGATGTGAAAGTTCTATAACCTACAAGCAATGTATTGCTTCCTACATCTTGGAGATTGTGGAGTTGTAACATTCACCATCTCAAATTAATGAAAAATATTTTCAGCTTTCTCTAAAAAATTTGTTTACTAGTTTCTTGAAAATATAATATGCGTTTATATTTGTGTTTATTTTTTATTTTTAAGTTAACTAAAAAGGAGTAGAAGTCAAATCCATGTTTGACATGAGAATTGTTATTATAAGTATTTGTATATAAGTCACTTACTTTATATTAAGTTTAGGTATAAATATGTGTAAGTATAAATATAAATATAAGTATAAATATAACTATAACTATAAATATAAGCATAAGCAATAATATAAATATAAGTGTGTATAAGTACTAATGAGTTTATTCATTTTCACATTACATTCACTATTTAGCCTTCCTTGTGCTCTATCCTACTCCCTTACTCTCGCGCTCTGTCTTACACTAGGGCACTATCATGGCTACTCATGTGGCTTTTGATGAGTAGATAAGTACCACCCGTTATGCTCAGCTTGTATACCCGATCTATTGTAAGTTTTGCAAGACCATATAGCTTGAGTCGTCGTTATCTCACCTAGAGCCCAACAAGTCTTGGCTATGTTTTGCTTTGGGATGTGATGAAGTTACCTTCTCCATCCCTGACTCTACATGTAGGTGGGTCCCTATCGACTTTCTTTTCTTCATGAAGAGTGGAGATAGCCATAAGAAAGTCATTAAAAGAGCTCTAGTGTATGTCTCCCTAAGCCTCCTCACAACCTCCATCCCTACCTTCTACGAAGAGCATATTCCATCGATTTGATTGAATGGGATATTGCTTTTGCAATTTACATTTTATCATCATACATTTTGGTAGAGCCTGACAATGATGATCTTATCACTCACTGACATCCCATGCTTGACATACCTTTATTGCATCTAGGTGCCTTTGTAACCCATGTGGCAAGTCATATATAAGGATAATGCCATCTGCATACAATAGGATTGGTGTTAAGTCTCCTACTAGTCGTGCTCCTGGTCCTCCCTATCTATCTCATCAATGTATAGTCCGAATAGAGTGGGAGACAGGGGGCAGCCCTCCTTCACCTCAATAGTGCTATGTATGACCTTTGAGTCTCCCCCTTGGGGCCCGTACTTTTCTAGTGAGATGGATTCGTACAGTGTGAGAATCCCCCAAACCATCTACTAGTACTCCCAGATCATGTAGTCTCATCATCAGCCTAGCTCGTGGGACGATGTCAAAAGCCTTACAAAAAACCACAAAGAAGGAGTATATCTGACACCCCCTCCTCAATGATGGCCCGTAGTGTGAAGATGTGGTCCAGTGTGGAGAGCCCTTTCCTAAAACCTGCCTACCCTGGTGCCCTAAGTCTATGCTCCTTGGCCCACCTACTCAGCTCATGCTCCCAAATTGACCCATAGATCTCGGCCAAAGTATGACCAATCAATGATAGTCTTGTAGTTGTTGGGTCCATGGGATTGCCTACCTTTAGAATGGGCTTAATGGTGTTGGAGGACTAGCTAGTAGTAGCAGGGAAACCCTCGCATAAGGCCCTATTGAACATGTGAACCAAGTGTGGGATCATCACATCCCTTGCATGAAAGAAGTGCTTAGTGATAGTCCATCGTTAATCATGTGCTCTCCCATTTTGCATCATGTCAATAGCATCTCTCACGACACTCCTGTTGGAAGGAAGAGTGGAAGGGGATAGGGTCCTGGTGGGTGACAGAGAGGTGGCTACTCGGAGACATGGTAAAGGGAGGTGGTGTAGGTATGCCATATGTGTGGCTAGTTGATCTCACTTCTTCCTTCGCATGAGATGTTTGAGGATCACTTATGCCTATCGGTGAGTGGTGGATCCTAGGGTTGCCTCATGATGCAAGAGGGCTCGGGTCTCATGGCACTCCTCATCATACTAGCTATTATGTGGGACAATTCCGTGCAATGTATTCTGCCTATCGGTGAGTGGTGGATCCTAGGGTTGCCTCATGATGCAAGAGGGCTCGGGTCTCATGGCACTCCCATCATACTAGCTATTATGTGGGACAATTCCGTGCAATGTATTCTGCGGGTGGCTTTGGCATATGTGGGAAGGCGGCTATGTGAAGGGTGGTTGCGAGCTGTGTGGTGAGATCATCAAGTGGGGTGTGACGGTCGAGGTCAAAGAGGGTGTGGTAAATGTGGTTGGAGTAGATGGGAGAGTTCTCTCTCTGGTGAAGTGGTATCTCGGGTGTGGCAGCAGTGGTGTAACAAAATAGGGGGCTAGGTGGTGTACTGGCATGTGAGGGAGAAGGCTAGGTATGCATGGTCGACTGCAACTCCGATAGGGTGAGGCGAGATGGTGAAGTTTGGGATGTGTATCAAGGAGAGGGAGCCCACCATCAAGTAGTCCACTATACTAGCTTCATGTGCAAGGGGGTAGCATGTGAAAGAGCTAGAGCTGAGCCATCAAGCTAAGCCATGGTAGATGGCTAGTCCATGAGCTGTGCTAAGGGCCAAGAAATGCTCCTTGTAGGTGCAGGTCACTATGCCCTATGATGTCCACGTCTCACTGTGTCCTGTGATGTATGATCGAGGTCTATGCCCTCAATGTCGATCTCTTGGTACATGGGGTCATCTGTCTCGCCAGAAGGGTATCTGTGCACAGTGTGGCAGTGTGGGAGTTGAAGTCTCCAACAAGAAAGATGTCTCCCAGGTTGGAGAACTCCATAATGTCATCATAGAGTGGCAGGTATGGTGGGGACTCTCCATGGGTGGCATATTGGGATATAGTCGACAGATCAAAGTAACATACTGCTAGGTAGATGCCTTGGGGCCTCTCTATCTTGATCTTGATCCACGCGAACTGTGCTCCCTTATCCCATCTGACCACCTATCATATGTTGTATCTCCTCTTTATATAGTATGGCCACTCCTCATGAGCCTCTGGTGCCCCCTACCATGCACAGCTTTGGGCGGTATGCAAATTCCCATCTATATCCTCTCACCTTAGGTAGTCGGCTCCCCTGGCACTGGTGTGTCTCTGTGTATATGTTATGGCTTACCCTAACCCCCCTTGAAACACATCCAACAAGAGATTACCTGGTGAACCGCAACTATCGTGAGAGGATCTTTCCAATGGTCGAGCTTGTAACCCTTGAGGTCTCCAAGCTCTACAACTCCTTGAGAAGAAATTCCATTGCACCTCCCCGCGAGCGTTGTCACGCCGTCATGTTGCACTACAGGTACTCGTCCCTCGTCTCACCTCACATCACTCATACACACTCACCTAGTATGCATTAGAGATAAAGATTAGCAAGAGCAAGACTTAATTGCACAATGGGAGAGTATGTTGTATTATAAGAGAAAATCACTTATATACATGGCTATAAGTTTTCACACTCACTTAAATTGTGGTCGACCGGACACTTTAGGCTCATAAGAGGCCTAATGCTATTACAATGACTACTCTCATAATATATCCATGAAGTACATCACTTGGGACTTCATCCTACATGCTACCACATGCTCTTGAAGCGGGAATCGCCATAAATACTGTCACATCATTATGGGCACCCATCCAAGTTGTAGCTTTGGACACCATTGCTTCATATCTTGAATGTATGACCTTTTGGTGTATCTATTTTGACTCCTTAATGTAAGATAATGGTGGTAGTTCTTGTTAGCCCTAGGAATGCGTTAACAGTCCCCCCTTCATGATGGCGATTGCGTCCTCATGATTGCATTGAAGACTTTTGTGTGGGGAGAATGGACAAGATTTGTCGATGGCTTTGATGTTGAGTGTCATTCAATGGTCTTTGTTCCTCTGGAAGGAATAAGAATGGCTAGTTAGTAAATGAAAAGGGTAGTGGTTTATTGGGAATTTCTCACGGGTTCGGGGAAATGAGGTTTTTTGCAAAGAATTGCATTTTTATATTTGTATGATCATTTTTTGGATTTTTTGCTCACTTTGTTTTTGGAAATCATAAGCAAGGTTACATGTGATTTGTGTTAGTGGGGACGCTAAGAGATGTTAAAATAATGAGAGAGAAGAGAGGGAAGGATCCGAAGGAACATAGACATTATCATCAAGAATGAGATGGTGCTTCTTAGTTCCACATTTGATTCATTGAAGCGACATTCATTATTTGAAGAAATTGATCTTCGATGAAGTCCTTTTGTGTGACAGGATTCTTGTCAAATATTGTTGAGTGGGACCTATTCCTGCATGCTGCTTTCCATCTGCTATTTATATTTTTATGTATATTTAAGTGCTCTTAGAAAGCAGATATACATGAAGTACAAGAAGTGAGTCATATAGACTCTTATTGAACTACTATGTGTTGAAGGAGCCACTTGTTGGCGAGGATTGAAAGAATTACGTCGACTTGCGAGGCTAATATAGATATCTTCACTAAGGATTGAAGATCATTGATTTGTGAAGATGGTAGTGGCGTTTGGAGAGGTTTGTAATTTGTACCATCAACCAGGCTTTCGCCCACCATCATGCCCCCCCCCATCCCAGAGATGTACCTGGAAGTTGTCCATGGTGAGACTTTGGTGCAAATGTCCTCCAGTGCATGAGTATGGATATGTACTCATGGAGCAGTTGCTACATTCACTTAGCTAAAGGAATAGTAAGCTATAAGCTTAACCAAATATAGTGGCAATTTAAGATCCTTGGGAGTTGCTTGTGATATTCTACCACTTCTAGGTAGGCCATATATGTGACTCCCTTGTGTGTGTTTTTTTTAATTAAAAAATTTAACTATCACCTTATGAGTAACAGGTTCTTGTGACTACTCTCCTTTTTGAGAGAATAGGTTCTTATGTCTGCCACGTAGCTTCTGCACTTACACTTCACATCCAGAGGGGTAAAAAGAGCATTATGAGTTTGTCTTTGATGCGTTCATAAGTCTCCATTTGCAGACGTGGGAATTGACTCTTGAATTTTTGGCTCAAATGTTGTTGAGTCGGTAGATAAGACTGCTGGTTGTTTACCATTGGGGTTGCTTAAACACACAAGCTCTTGTGTAGGTAATGAATGCACGAGAGTGGTTGAGTGACTTGCTTGGTATTACTTGGATTACCATTCTTGTCGAACTTTAGGTGAAGCTATTGGGGTTGAAGTCGGTGGTGAGGCTTTCTTCACGTTGTTCTATTTTGGCAACCATACGATGGAATTACCATCATAGTATTCTTCTTGTTGAAGCACGTGCACAGGCACCCATCTTTGATGAACATTATAAATTGGTGGTGGCTGATGTGTTTGGTGCTAAGGTTTCCTTCTTTGTGCAAGCTTAGGGGACTTTGTGATGTGCTTGGAAATCCACGTTCCTTGGTAGTACCCTTGTGCTTGCAGTAATCTTTTGGGTACCCACACTTGTTGACTTGGAGTCCTTTGAGGAACTCACATAGGCTTTTGTAGACGGTGTTGTGGAGTACTTTTCTTTTTCCTTGGCCTCTGGGTGCTGTGTTGATGAGGAAGAGGCTTTGACTGTCGAGGCACCTAAATTTGATTGGCACCTTCATAGTAGCCTTGAACAACAAGTAGCTGCTTCTGCACCCACATTTTGATACTATTAAGATGATTTTTGTTGTCTTGGTGGATTTTTCTTTTTGGTTGAAGTGGGGGCTTTTGGGTTCTCCTTCACATTGGTTGGCGCTAAGGTTGTAGGTTTGAGACTCATGGGTATTTTTGATGAATGATGAGGCTAGAGTCTCTTGTGGAGTGGCTATGGATGATGAGGCTTTCGAGCATGCAGTTGTCTCTTTTGGTAAGGTTTATTGATGAAGAGGCATAGGCTCCGGGGCCTTTCCTTTAAGTTCCTTGTTAGAGATAGATGGTTGAACAAAGGGAACTTCTTCAGGAATAGCTATTGATTGTGAGGTTTTGGCATCGAACTTCGTTGATGAGGATGGGGTTGAAGGAGTAGATGCTTTATCGGAGTTGATCGTTGAAACGCAGATGGTAGGTCATTGTGTAGAGGGGCTTTTGTGGAAGAGTCTTGTAACTTTTTGTGTTCAACATCATAGAAATCCATTAGAGTTGGATCCTCTTCCTTGCAATATGGTATTGTCAACTTAGTGTCGTTGACCATCATGATGGCCCTACCGCCAGCAAAGCACAGTAGTGCTTGGGTAGCAATAGTCTATTTATAACCCAAGATCAAATCTGCTTCTAACACATACTCAACCACAAAAAACTTACAAGTAAGGGGGTTAGTTTCAATATATATTGTATGTTCAAAGTATCCTAAACATGGCATGTTCAAGTCTTGTTTAAAGGAAATTTTTTCAAGATAAGCCATGAGTGTTGGTTGACCTAACAAATCTCATAACTCGAGGGGTATGAGATTGTGTTCTCGTGTGTTGGATAAAGCTATGCTTGAGCTGTTGTGATTTTATTGGAAAGTTCCAATCCAACCAGAATCCTAGGGATCTTTTCAATAAGATATGTTGGAAGTTCCAGCTTCTCCAAGGTCTCTTCCTCCCGTAATAGCAATTGCACAATGCCTGCAAGAGTGTTCAAGGTGACTGTTTGCATGGATTCATCAATCGAATACAACAAGTCACGTATCCAAGTTTCACCAAGGATGACATCATACTCAAGGGAATCTAGGGTAACATGGAATGTAAATTCCACATCTCCACTGATTGTTTGAGTAGCATTTCCTCCTGTGTAGCAATTGCACAATGCCTGCAGGAGTATTCAAGGTGACTGTTTGTATGGATTCATCAATTGAATACAATGAGTCGCGTATCCAAGTTTCACCAAGGACGACATCATACTCAAGGGAATCTAGGGTGACATGGAATGTACATTTCACATCTCCACTGATAGTTTGAGTAGCATAGCTAAAAAAAATGAAAACTTCAATGTTTTGTCCATTGGCTCCTCTTGCAAGACCATTGTCTGTAGGGATGAGTTTAGGTTGTCCCAAATGACACCCAAGTGTCTATTATCATGATGTTAGGACTAGCTCGAGGGAAATCTAACGCGCGTTTGCGCTTAACATCATTGCCTGTAGGGAAATCTAACCATACTATGATATAATCTTCAAGAGGAACCATGGATGTTTCAATTTGTGTTTTTGCTTCAGATCCCGTTTTTGTTTCATATTCCCATTCACTTTCGTCCTCTTTCTGGCTCTTAGCTTTTTCAAGAGTATCCAATGTGTACAATGGCACACTTGGTCCTCTAACGATTCTAAATGAGGTCTGTTTGGAAACTTGTGAATCCTCACAGTTATGTTCTATGGAGCTCTTTATGTCTTGGTATAACTCATGTTGAGCCCTCAAAGGTGCAAGTGCTGATGTTACATTGGCTTCACCCCATGAGAGGAGCATTCCTCCAAATGAGGTTTTGAGAGACTGCTTTAATTTCATAAGACATTCATCGAATTCCTCACGTGCTTTCTTAACCGCATAATTCGTGCAATCTGTCTCTAATGACTCTTCTGAAGAGAGTATGTCTTCCTCTTAAAAAAGGGAAGCGGTACTCCTCCAGGTTTTGCATTTTGGTTGCTTTTTTAGGATTGGCATTATGAGGTTCAATTACAAATGGTGATCCTCTAAGACAACCATGCTAAGCATGCTTGCTCTCCTGAGCTTGCTTTTTGCGTTCCGCATGTCATATAATCATGATTTTCAATCTGGAGTGGTTGGGTGGGTTCTAGTTTCTTGATTGGTCTATTAAGTGCATTGAGTAACGAATCAGAACTTGTTTCATTCTCACTAGAAATTTTTTCATCTTCTTTCTTTGGATCGTCAGTTTTTCATTATGTTTGCCCATACAACAAGAATGAACTTTCTTTTGGACTTTTGTATCCTATGTCACACATATGGGTTTTGTGGTTTGTGTGGTGGCCTTTGAGGTGGATGCTTCTGCATCATGTGTAGCTTTTGGCTCTTTTGGGTTTATGTCCAACACAGGCTCCTCTATTTTAACCTTGGTTTCGATAGTTTGATGTCCCTTGTTTTTCTTGGGTTTCGAAGGTTTTGTTTTCTCTTTTGGTTTCTGCTTTAAGGCATGTTCTTCTACCCATTTTGAAGTGTTATTTTTTTAAATTCTTTTTTACTGTCTCTCGTGCCTTGGCTTGTAAGCGTGTAAGCACATTCAAGGGTACACTTAAGATGTTAAGAGTTGTATTTTGTGAGACAAGTTACATTGAAGAAACTCGTCTTGTGAGACAAGTTGTATTTTGTGAGACAAGTTACATTGAAGAAACTCGTCTTGGGCAATTTTGGAACATGTGGTCAATGCCACATCATTCGCATATGGGTTACAAAGTGTCAGTGACTATAGGCATGGAAGTATTCCAAACTGTGCAGTCTGTCACTTTGTGAGATCTACGACAATAGAAACACTGAAGTGTTCGATTAACTGCTTCCTGAGCAGTTTCTACCCTTTGGACTGTTTCTGTTTGGTGCACGGGAGATGGGGGTTTTGAGTCAATTGTTGATGAATTGGGACACTTTGTAGTATCATGATCAAAGGATTTACAATATATGCAGTATAGAAAAACAGGTGCCTTGTATGCACAATGGAGATTGGGATGGTCATAGTGATTACACTTAATACAAGGCATTTCTCTCCTCACTTGTAGAGGCATTAAGGGTGGTTGGTTTTGAAGGAGCTCATCCTCTCTTAGAGATGTCGATTGAAAGCTTTTAAGCAAGGCTACATAGAATTCGGGGTATGACAATTTTGAGATCAATCTTTCTTTTGCCATTGCTTCACTTGGTTTAGATGAGGAACACTCGTAGCTTGATCATCTTCTAGCATGTTGTCATCTAAATGTACTGCTTCTTTCCAACATTGATCGAATGTTTCCGGATTGGATATAGTGATCAAGTTGTGTAAGCTGCTTTTCTTTAAACCCATCATGAAGCATCTTTTCAATTAAAAATCGTTTAATTTTTCCCATGACTCACATCGTGAGTCCAAGAGTTTTATCCATAGGATAAAGTCTCTAATGGTTTCGTTTGGTTGACGCCAATTGAATAGAGTTCTTTTGCTGCACTCCACCGATCACCTTGTCTTAAAAAACCATGGATAAAGACTATTTTTAAGGTTCTGAAGTTGGTCTTAATCGCCGACATCAATGTGATGAACCATCGACTAGCTTTTCTCTCTAAGCATAGGTTCAATGCATGTACCTTGGTGGGGCAGTTAGGATTTCCAAAGGCCTCGCATCGTTGTTCAAACATTTGTATGAATTGAACAGGATCAGTTGTTTCGTCGTATTTGCCCATAATTTTGGAGATCTGTACGGCTGTATTTTTGTATGTCACTGAGGCCGTATGTGAGTGCTCTTGATGGTAGTGACTCATTGAGTCCTTGGGCTACCCCCCTTCCTAGACTAGTTAGTGTGTCCGAGGTGTGGGCATCCAGGGGTTGGAAAGGGTTGGTATCTATAGGATTTGTGAAAATGTTAGGTAAAGGACCAAAGCTCAATGGGATTGAAGTGACAAGGGGTGCAACACTTGATGACACTCTTGTTGTTGATATGGCGAATGGTATTGGGAGGTGCATTTGGAGCATAGATCTCAATGGCTCGAAGATGTCAGCCATTGGGGTTCAATGAGAGTGTTGACCCACGTACTCTCTCTATCGTTGCCATGTCTGGTTACCTAATTGCTCCTTAATGAGCAAGCACACGTGTTTTTTTTTTTGCTTTTTATATTTTCTCATGGCTCACTCAAGAGGCCCGGCGTACTCTTCGTTGGGTTAAATGAGTGTCCGTTTGCTCTAATTAGCTAACGCTACACACAAGTGAACGACCTTAGGGATATTTTTTCGAAAAAAGTGCATGCTAGTAGCTTCCCAGATGGAAGAGGATGTCCTAAAATCTATTTTCCATCACTGTCTCGAGATGAAATTTTTTTATAAGAATTTTTTTCTTGTTCACACTTTTTAAGAAATTTGAAAAAACTCTATATAAGAGAGTTGTAGTATTTTTGGAGTACTATAACTTTGTCTCTCCGAGTCATTCATGATTTTATCGTTTAGTCTCTCAAAAAGTAACCCGAATATGATTCGAAGTCATTTTCGCACTGTTTTTTACGATTTTAGTACTTTTTGGGTTGTTTTTTGCCTCGATTTTCGGATTGAATTTTGAGGCTGCTGGTCGGAGGCTAAAACAATCGATTTTGACTTCGGACTACCCAGCCAAAATTTGAAGAGCTCGATGTCGGCTTTCTGATGAGCACTAGAGCACCTATTGGATTCATGGTTTAGGAGATACGAGCCTCCAAACAAGGGTGTTTTTTTTTGCTGCTGATGGACCCCCTTTCACGTCGTGAACTAGTAGGGTGCAGTTCATGGCGTGAAGTGGACTTCACGAATTTTATCAAAAAAAATGTCAACTGTTTCACACCGTGAGATATTTAGTGTTTCACGCCGTGAAATGCTTAGAGTTTCACGCCATGAACTGAACTTTACATAAAAATTAAAGTTGAATTTTTTTTTGTGCACACAGAGACTATTTCACAACGTGAAACACTTACTGATTCACGTCATGAATCACTTAAGACGTGAACCGATTTTTTATTTTTTATTTTTTTTTTCCGTACGCGGGGACTGTTTCATGGCGTGAAACACTTATTAGTTCACGCCATGAACCACTTAGGACGTGAATTGATTTTTTTTTACGTGAACCCTTAAGGCGTGTGTAGAAAATGGTTTACACGTGAATCATTTTTTCGATTATTTTTTTTAGTCTAATAGAAAATGCAAATTTCCTTGTTTGGAGAGGATATTTTTAAAATTTTTAAATTAAGGAGATATGGGCATTTTTTCAAAAAGCTAAGTGAAAAAAAAAAGTCAACTTTTTTATGGCACCCCCTTACACCCTTCATAAATGATCCCCAAAATGGACAATTTGATAACTCATGGGCATTTACTCATTGAATGCTCATTAACCTTAATGAGTTATATAAAAAAAAGTGATTAAAAATTAATATTTTTATTAATCTTTCTCTTTTATACTAATTAAGAACTCTAATTAACTACTAATCTCTAATTAATTCACACAAAATTAAACACATCATTGGATAGAGCAAGAGAATGCTAAGCTATGTGCATCAATAAATGTGTAAATTAATCTAAAATAATAGATTAGTTAAACTCTTAATTTTGATCTCTTCTTTTAAGGTAAAATTAAGCAAAAGAGAGTCAAAATCCTCCAATTAATGAAGAAATTGATGTAAGTAGGTATTTTAAAGCATGTAGATGCTCTAAAGACACTAATTTCAACTACTTACATGATCAATTTAGACTCCAATTAACACATTTTCTAAATGTTTACCTCTTGAACTAGATTAATCACCCTTAATGATAAAAATGAGTCCATTAAAAGAAATGTTTACCTCTTGAACTAGATTAATCACCCTTAATGACAAAAATGAGTCCATTAAAAGAAATTAGTCAAATTCAAAGATTTTTTGATGATTTTGAAAATTTTTTTCAATGATTAAGTTACTCCTAATACTTGCTAACACTCTAATGCAAACAATTTCAACAAAAAATACACAAATTAAGCTAAAATTAATAATTTTAATTCTATGTTTAACACTAAAGAGAGCTAATGTTCACTAAAAATTGCATTCTATTACATTGTTTGAAATCCCTATGTGCAAGCCCTAAGAACATTAAAAACCACATTAACAAAATAACAAAACAACAAATCAAGCTAAAAATTAAACAAAAAAGCAATCTTTACAGAACAAAAAAAGAGCTATTTCACACAAAATCACACAAATCTCTATCAAATCCACATCTTTTTCATGGAAAATCATTAATTAAGATAATGGACAATGGATAATGCGTAGATTAGAAAAAAAACGATGGAAAAAGCCGAGGGATGGCTCCTTGGCAGCAGCAACGCCAAAAATATTATGGCTTACTCTAACCCTCCCTGAAACACATCCAACAAGAGATTACCTGGTGAACCGTAAATGTCGTGAGGATCTTTCCAATGGCCGAGCTCATAACCCTTGAGGTCTCCAAGCTCTACAACTCCTTGAGAAACAATTCCACCGCACCTTCCGTAAGCGTTGTCACACCGTCGCGTTGCACTACAGGTACTCGTCCCTCCTCTCACCTCATCACTCACACACACTCACTAGCATGCATTAAAGAGAGAGATTAGCAAGAGCAAGACTCAATTGCACAATGGGAGAGTATGTTGTATTATGAGAGAAATTCACTTGTATATATGGCTATAAGTATTCACACTCACTTAAATTGTGGCCGACCGGGCACTTTAGGCTCCATAAGATGCCTAATGCTATTACAATGACTACTCTCATAATATATCCATGAAGTGCATCACTTGGGACTTTATGCTACATGCTAGCAGATGCTCTTGAGGGAATTGCCATACATACTCTGTCGTCACACCATTACAAACGCCCATCCAATTTGTAGCTTTGGACACCATTGCTTCATACCTTGAATGTATGACCTTTTGGTGTATCTACCTTGACTCCTTGATGTAAGATAATGGTGGTAGTTCTTGTTAACCCTAGGAATGGGTTAACAGTATAGTACTCTGTTGTACCCTCTGATGTCTCCTCAAACAAGCCTGCATCTATCCATAGAACCGCATTGTAATTCCAAACCACAATTTCTAACTTGGTCTCATAGGTCTCACACCGTCATTGGGTGCATTGCTCGATGATAATCACCCTCTCGTTTCTGTACACTGCCCACTTCCCCACCTTCTGTGCATCTAGTATGCACAGCATGCATTCCCTCATGTGTGCCACTTGGGATGGTGTGAGGTCACAAATGGGCTTCTTGAGATTCCAGCCTGCTCTCTTGTTCGGCTATCTTTTCCTGACAGGCATTTATCTTCTTGTTAAGATCTTGTGAGATCTTATTTAATCCTGTGTATCCTTGTTTCTTTAGTTCCTAGAGCTCCTTGCGGCTATATTGTCTCAATTAGCTTGTTCGTCTCTGTCATCACCTTTGGCATTGGGGACTTCTTCTCTTTGTCCATGGTTGGGAGAGAGGGTTGACTATCTGGAGTGCTTCTCATAGGTGAGAGAAATCTATGTTGTTGCCTTGGGGGCCTGAGGGTGGGTGGGATAAGGGAGGCATAGGGTACAAGAAGGGCGAGAGAGAGAGAGAGAGAGAGAGAGAGAGAGAGAGAGAATGTGTGGTATTGTAAGAGGAAAATTGGCCCCATGAGCCCAAAAATAATACAAAAACGAGTGATAGAACACAGTGGAAGATGCACACTACATCTCAAATACATAGAAAGTGAAATAAAAAGGAAAAAATCATACCCATCTTTCATAGAGTCAAGAGATATCATCCATCACAAGTTGACAAGATTACATATATCATCAAATTACCTCCTCTCCCATAAGATCAAATAGGGTCCTATATCTTGTTGGACATGTGTGACTCCAAGCATGATGTCTCATCAACATTCTAAATAGCAACCTCCTTTGATGGATCTTAGTTATGTGGCATGTAGTCCATTTCACGTGTGAGCACATAGAGACAACTAGTTGTGTGTGAGCACGTAGAGACAACTACTTGTGTTGACCTTGCAAAAAGGATGGTCATCGTTGATTTAATCATGCTCTAGTGGAGTAACTATGTGAGAGATTCTCATCTTCATCACTTTTTTCTTTGGCTCTACAATGACCTATTTTTGGAAAAAGATTTAAGTGTCTCCCTCATTTGTTTTGGGCTCCCTATATGTCCCATGCTTTCTCTTTATGTCTATGTTCCTCATACTCAATAACTTTCCTAAGAGAACCAAATCTCTGACAAAACATGCAATGGAGTCTTTCTCTAATCTTTAAATACCCTTGTACCATAGGGTTACACACTCCTGTATCTCTATATCATGTATCTCACATACTAGCCATATGTCTAGCTCATATGTGTAGCTCGTGTTTTTCCCAAGTCCCTCTACCTACCTATCTATCCTAATATGAAGCAAGACCCATGATACCCTTAGTTGTCCCATGGACACTCTCAATGTATGTGCTCCCAAAATAGCTTTGGATCTCCATAAAATTGTCTCTTACACCTCAAAGACTACCATCATGTGGTTATACAAACTTGTGAATCCAAGCGCATGCGTGCACGCGCATGTGTGTGTGTGTGTGTGTGTGTGTGTGTGTGTGTGTGTGTGTGCACATGTGTGGGTGTGTTGGGGTGAGTGTGTGTGCGTGTGTGTACGTGTGAGCACATGTGCACATGCCTCAATGATGTGCATGCATACATGTTAGTGCACAAGCACACCAAATTTCACCACAAATGGCTCTCATTACTTCACATAGAATAAGATTTATTTGGCTAGAACAATGCATTGAAATAGTTGTAATGCATCAAGCAAGCCCATGTGGATGCATAACACAAACATATAAACAATCACCTACTTCCTCCAACGCCGAGCGCATGGTGGATAAAGTGAAATTAAAGCCATGGTGGATAAAGTGAAATTAAAGCCATGGTAATCTCTATCTACCCTTCTACAATGGCCCCTAGGCACCCCATATTATGTATGTTTGTTACAACTAGAGTGAGGTATCTATGTTAAGGTGAAAGACATCAAACTCTAATAGGATGGTGTGGTGTGGATTAGAGTGTTAACTACAAATAACCCATCAACGCATCATGACATTTGTTCTCCCTTCTTGGCTCCACCCCAAAGTTGTGAGATCAAATGTTGAATATGTTACCATAAAAATGGTTGTTGGTCTAATAAGGAGTCAAAAATAGAGAGAGAGAGAGAGAGAGAGAGAGAGAGAGAGCAAAGGGGGTCACATGTAGCTATTATTTGGTGGTAATTTTGATTGCGTATGATTGATAAGCCTTATAGTTCAATGTTATTATATAGATCTAGGTAGAGAGAGAGAGAAATGAAATTTTATTATCATCTTCAAAGGACCATAACGGGTCCATGAGACACATGTCGAACATACATGAATACATAAGTCGATGCGCTCGGGAGCCTCCTCAGAAAGCATAATGAAACTGAAATGTGTGAAAGATAGAAGAAAAGAGAGATTGGTGTCATAATTCTCTCTTGTATTTATATGGCACAAAAAGGTGGCTTAAATGCTTGTACATCCTTGGACCTTGGTGAAACTAGATATCTTGGCGATGATAAACATAGGGGTGACCCCTGGTCCTCTCTACATATCTTCTACTGACTACTAATGATAGAAGACTGAATGGACTTGATGATTGTTGATTATGATGCCTTTTGCTTATATATCATGCTGAGATACAAGTCGACCAGCAACAAATGCTATTTACCAGGTCTGGAGATGAAAAATACTAGCTTTATTGCCTTTAATGCTGCGCTTATTGCACTGGCTTCCCCATCCCAAGTGGCCTTCACCTAGATGTTGTCGCTTGCTACCTGGCACCCCATATTGGCTACAGACGCTGATATGTTGGATTGCTGACAGGGTTCCATGCCCTCCTTGTGATGATGATGATGTGGATGCTGCTAATGGTGATGATGCTATTGAAGCTGATAATACTGTTGATGTTGATGATGATAAGGTGTTGCTACTACTAATGCTACTTTTGCTACTGATGCTAAATGACCTAATTAGGGATTAAGATGTTCATGCATAGGTTTAGCCATGGCACAGGCGTGCATGTGACACCATGACAAAGTTCCAAGGATGAAACTTCTATCGAGGAGGGATATTAACCCTGTTTTGGGATTAATAGATGCACTATCTACTATACACGAGAGTAGTAATAAATATCATGAAATGGCACTATAAAAGTTATAAGATTATGAGAAAAGTTGGCCAAGTTTATTAGTTAGGTTTAAAGCTTTGGGTGCCAAAATGTGATTAAGGGCCAATTGTATATAAGATACTTTCATAATGAAATGACACATCATCATTACCATATGGCAATGCCACCACATGGCACTTGCGCTTGCCCACCACGGGCATGTACATGCTATCCTCTATGTACCACATGTGAGGTGTGTCACAACGGCCCATGAGAGATGTATTAGGGTGATATGAGAGCTCTCTGCTCATGTACCTAGATCAGATTTTATAGTTCTAGATTTTTGTTATCTTTCTTTATTACTATTTTGTACACACGATGATGTACCTCATGGAGATGATGTAACCTTTTGGTCTCATAGGTCATTTTGG
Source organism: Cibotium barometz (assembly GCF_041138505.1). NCBI lineage: Eukaryota > Viridiplantae > Streptophyta > Polypodiopsida > Cyatheales > Cibotiaceae > Cibotium > Cibotium barometz. The sequence goes on from NC_141067.1 coordinate 37,241,223, forward strand.
CCTTTCGAAGACGTTAATACAAATTTCTTTCTTTCTCTCTCTATCTCTCTCTCTCTCTCTCTCTCTCTCTCTCTCACACACACACACACACACGCACACACACACACACACACACACACACACATCCACACACTCATGCACGTATGCACACATGCATGCATGGATGCATGTACACATGCATGCATGTGTATGCACACACATGCATGGATGCATGTACACATGCACACGTGCCCATGCGCACGTGCACGCACACAAACACATGTACATACGTACACAAATTTCTCTCTCTCTCTCTCTCTCTCTCTCTCACACACACACACACACACACACACATCCACACACTCATGCACGTATGCACACATGCATACATGGATGCATGTACACATGCACGCATGTGTATGCACACACATGCATGGATGCATGTACACATGCATGGATGCATGTACACATGCATGGATGCATCGTCTTAGTAATCTTTAGTGCTCAATGGCGTGATCCTTACCTAGCTTTATCTTGCTTCTTTGTTGATCCTTAGTTTTCTTCGTTGTTAATTTAACCTTTATTTTCTAGAGTCACATGCAACCTATCTCTTACAACAATGTAAGTCAAGGAGATGCAATGTTTCAATATGTGTAGGTGGCATGAAATGAAACTAATCTCTCTCTCTCTGACAGAGGAGCACTTTTTTATGCAGATGCCCAACGTCCTATGAGATCCGGGGGAGGTTTCACTGTCTCTTTAGAGATGGCTTTGGCCCTATTTCCAGGGTCATTGACTATGAGGATCAGAGATGCCTAGCTCTATTCGTCAAAGAGGCTTTCACTTTCAGAGACAGTAGACTTAGACAGATGCAGGGCCACCAGACTCATGATGCACGAGAGACCCAGGAGCCTACACTGAGACTCACAGGGAGGATCCACAGATTCCGGACCCGACATGGTTACAGAGACCATTGCACGAGGATGCACATATGAGATGATTGAGCAGAGACGCATAGAGCACCTACATAGAAGCCACTATAGGAGGCGTTCAAGAAGGTGGTTCCCATGTATACACGTGATATATCCATGTGATGTCCCATGTAGTTGAATTGGTGCTTGGATGCTATTGAGAGGTATTAAAGATCATGACCTTGCTCTTTGGAAGATTGTCATGATATATCCACAAGATCTTTCATGTAGTTGAATTGGTGCTTGGGTGCTATCGAGAGAGGTATTAAAGATCATAACCTTGGTCTTTCGAAAGTTAGTCATAAGGTCTTGTGCTACTCACAAAAGGTATGTTATGCATGTGAGTGCTTTTGTTCTTCGAAATTGAAAAATGAGCACTATATCATCATCTACATACAATAGGAGGGGGATCTAATCTGTCAATAAAGTCAGAGATCTCATCAATGTAGAACCCAAATAAGGTTAAGGATAGATGGCAATCCAATTCGACTAGAGTTTTTATGTGACATTGTTATGGCCCGTATCGTCCTTCTCAAGAACTCTCTCATTCAAGCAAGTATTGAAATAGACAACCACCATGATGGTATTCTTACCTTGCTTCTTAGCCCAAGATCTCTTTGACCTCCAAGCTCCACTAGTGGTTGCTAGCTCCCTCTTGCTATTTGTTGCACCTCATTGCAAGAACTCACCTCTCTCTCTCTCTCTCTCTCTCTCTCTCTACATTCTCTCATACCAAGCATAGAAATGCACATATGTAAGAAGCAACAAGCATCTCTTAACTCTCTCTCTCATACTACAGCAAGAGCAAGAGCAAGAGCAAGAGCAAGAGCAAGAGCAAGAGCAAGGAGATAACACGAGCTCACTTAGCACAAAGGGGGATTCTGAGCTTCAAAAATTTGCAAGTGAATTCTTAAGAGATGGCCGATATGTTTCTGTAAAAACCTCTAAAAATTTTAGGCAATCATGTTCGCCTTCGTTTTCCATACTAGGAAGTGTGGAAATATGGCACACTTATCCTATCAAGGTTCTATCTACAGCATGGATTCCTTTTCTTATAAACCAACTGTGATTTTGCGACAATCCCAACCAACAATCTTCATTTTCTCAGCCCTCTCAAAAATAGCCTAGTTCCATGATGCAGGACCACAACCTCACATCCAAGGTACGTAGAAGTCTCCTTTGTGGTGCCACGCTAGGAACACTCGGATTCTTAGAATCCAAAAACAGCAATGTCTCTATGTTGCCAAACTACCTCAGGTTGGCTGGTTACAGAATAGAACCGTCCATCAGGAGGGGCCCAATCATGACCGCTGTATTGAGTGGATAGACAATCTTGCCCATCCAAGTCCTCACCACCCGTGAACATTCTATATCCAGCTCAGTGTCATCTCTTTACGATTCACATTCAACTTGTTAGATGAGTCCCCATGATAACCAAGGAAAGAATACCTTTTGGAGACTTTAATGGTGCAAACTTCAAAGAGATCACATCCACTGTCAGCCCTCTTTTTTAAATAAAACCCAGACTTACTCAGAGGCAACCAATACGCAGGACAGCTCCCCTCTTGTCAGTACAAACTTCCTAACGACTTCATGAGAGGCTGGCTGCAACTGCTCATAAGCCATTAACTAACTACAACAATTTCTCAACCAACACCAGAAACACAACTATACAGAAACACAAATAGTTATTGGAGAACGCAAAATGTTGCTGTGGGTTTTCCCCTTGTCTATCTAAACCTGCTAGCTGTTACCCAACAGGCCCAGTCGCTACCACTCAGTTTAGACCCCCCCAGTGTGAATGTGAGGCTCTAAATACACATCAGGCATATAGTTGTATTTCAATTTTCCAAACTGTCTCTGTGCATACCCCTCTTTTTCTGAAATGAACGCCTAAGAATGCATACAACAGCATGGACTAGAGCATTATATAAAAGTACAACTAACTTATATACCAATGGAGAGTTCAGGTTATCTCCCAAACTTGACAGAAGAAACCAAAGTTGGTATCCCCATTCATGTCATCAGTGCCGCAGATAGACAAATTCAAAAACAGCACATGTGTGCATGATTCACACTGCTTCTTGCATCTGAGTGGCAAAACCACTAAGTGTTTCAGCTTAAGCACAAACTGTTCTGGTATTTTCTGGAAGTTTGTGCAAAATGTGGAGAGTTTTCAGTAGGGATGCCCATGAAGGTGGATGCGAGAGGATCCCTTGTACTCAGAATGTTACCAACTCTCTGAGATCATCCGGCACTTGGCAACAGCTTCATAGGCCCATAGTATAACAGAAAAGCATTTCATTGAACTAGCATAGATTTAGGATGGTTTCTATTGTGTATTGAGCTGTTTCAAGTGCCTGCAGGCAACAGAGAAATTTCCAGCAGCTCCAGAAAAGAGGAAGCATATGAATGTTTGGTTTCCACTTCCTATACACTCACAACTTTGTAAAGTCTAGTCTCCGGGTACCTAGATCCTATATAGAAAGAATGGATTCAAAGAGAGCAAGCATTGTGCAAACAGAAATCTCATGTATCAGACATGCTCACAGCATCACATGGATGCTAGACAGAGGGTTTAAAGGGGAACAAACCAGAAAGGCATCTCAATGCCAAAATCCACTTACCACCACAAATAGTGATTACTGGCCACTAAGAATGAATGCTTGCAATAGACTCTGAGCTGCATGAGTCTGATCAGGGGTTCCAGAAATTTCCACAATCCTTTCTGAGGCTCCTAGTGGCAAACCTTGCACCTTCACTCTTGCACCTGAAATCTGAAAATACATGGAGAAAAGCCATTATTCAGAGGATTTTAAAACCAAGGTTCAGTTATGACACGTGTGACAAATGTATACCTTAAAGATTGTAGCAAATATGGAAAACTAACCTTGCAGATTTGTTTGAGGTTACTGCCACTCTCCCCAATAATGGAGCCAATTGCATGCTCGGGAACAACCACTTCAATAGTTTGGGATGCCATAAACGTTTCATTCAACCTAAAACCAGAGTAATTCCCTTAAAGTCAAAGAGTGTTTGATTGAATGCTCACTCGTATTTGCTGAGCCTTAGCTGCCTAAAGTATGCACGCCCATGCCAGATGGCTCAGCATGCGGGGACGCACACACGCACGCGTGCTCTTCGAATTAGTCTCTCATCATTTATACTGACCTGGTTGTATCTCCAGCAACCTCCCGTTGTGTATGCCCAATGCCCATGAAATCAGTAAAGACTTTCGCTCGAATATCCTGTGCATAAGTTTGAACTTGCTGTGAGATTGATTTCAGAAAACAGGAGCATCAAAAAGTCCAGTGATGCTCTTGAGGGCTGTCCATAGTTTAAGCCATGCAAGTACCAAAGCTTAAAATTCATTGGGATAGGAGCCATGCTAAAATAGGTTGTTTGACAGCCTACTCGTACCTGTGGTGGCCAAGCTCCAAGAGGTTGTTGGCCCTTAAATCCTCCCACGATATCCGAATAAGGGGACCGATACCTTTCATACTGAGAAGCTACAGGCATCATTTGTGTCCTCAAAGACAATGGGCCTTCATTCTGTGAAGCCGGTCCTGAGAATGGAAGCAGCTTGGTGTCCATATGTGCTGGACCAAACTTTCCATGAAAAAGATTGTTGCGCAGCCTTGCTGTTATTTGGATTAGAGCCTCCTGTGAGACACTAAAGGTACCTATGATCTGCAAAACAAGCTCAATTTCAGACTCCTAATGTAGAGTTGCTCTCCACACCCCTGTCAAGCAGCTCTAGAGAGACCTGACCTCCACGAGCTCATCAGTTTCTGAAGCACATGGTGGAAGGTGCTCTTTTCCATGAATATGGATCTTTGCATGGGTCAATTTTCTCATCTCTATAATTATTGATCCACCTTTACCGAGAAGACATCCAGCCTGATCAGCGGGAACCAGTAGTTTTGTGGTAACTAACTCATCTTTATCAAGACCAGAAGCTAGAATTTTGCTGTGAATGATCATTACTGCTTTTTGTGCCTTGGAGAAAGCATCCTCTGGAATCTAAAAACAGAAAACAAATAGTTAGCATTTCCAACTACTCTGCACATGTGGCACACAAAATCATGTCAAAACTCTCTATCTTACCTCTGCTGCGGATACACGGATCACCCGCTCGTCTCCTACATCTTTAGACACGTCAATACTGATCTTTGCCCCTGTCTCCTCACGGATACTCTGAACAATACTACCCCCTTTTCCAATAATACTACCAATCTTTTCCTTGGGACACAAAATGCGGAATGTCACATTTTCTTTGCCAAGAAGGGACACAGAAAGACCTGATGATTGGCCCAAGGCTAGTCTAGGTGATAAAGGCCTTCCTATACTTGCATTAGCTCCCATCATATTTTCAGCAACCAATGTAATGTCTTTGGATAAAGCTTCTGCAGAATGTAAGACTCCACCCACATTGGAGAAAGCAGAACCCAACTCTTCAATCTGCTTTTTGGGGGGGTTGTTACGCAATTGTGTAGATGCAGCTAGAAGAGCTTTTCTGACTGCAATTAGGTCACCTGTGATCTGAATCCATCCATCGAATAAAAATGCTGTTAGTGTTTTTAATGAGTTGTGGGACTTAAACAATTGCACGAGTTAGCCAAAATTGTCAATAGTCTTCATTGTAATGACAATAAACCTTCTCCTAGCAAGATCTTACTGGCCATTTTCATGGCAGCAGGAGTGAGCAATAAAAGCCTTCAACTTGTTGAGAGTTCTATTTTCTGCCTTTGCTTCACTATGTAAGAACCTCACTAAGAAGGATAGTTGCAAATATCCCTCAATTACTCCCCCGTCCTTTTTGTTTTACTGCTTGCCTCACATACATACACCTCAATACTCTGAAATGCACAGATACCCAAAGGACCTTCGACGGACTGTATAAATCTTTTACCCCACCTGTTCGGATCAACTCTTTGGCCTCACAGCTGTAACCAGCAATGGCTCTAAATTTTCTAGCCCAAGAAGCCCTACTTCTGCTGTGCAGGCCCAATAACCTTTCAAGCTTACAAATCCTAAGACAAGGTTCTGAGCCTTGATTATATTGAGGCTACGCTCCACCCTGCTGCTCAATCTAACACCCACAATCTCCCTAAGCACTGCATAGGAACTCGATGCAAGAACGACCAGCATAGACAGAGAATAGAGAGAGAGAGAGAGAGAGAGAGAGAGAGAGAGAGAGAGAGAGAGAGAGAGCAACACGAGGGCATATACGACCAACGGTGGGACTTGACCTCGGGTGGATCATGGCCTTTATAAGGGCCCTCGCACTAGCCAATCTGCCCCACTTGTGGGTGGCAGAAAGGTAGTGTGAGGGTCCGCTTTTTATTACATAGCCTGTGCCATTGCCATTAGCTTTACTAGTGAGCTTATCTGAACTTTGGACTTTCAGCTGACGAGTTAATGTTGTGGCATATTTCAGTATATTCATTTAGTACAAAAAGGGTACATCATCTGTGGCCTTTGGTCTTCCAAAAGTTCTATCTAATGAACTACTCCATAGGGGAGTGAGTTATCAAACAATGACCAAGACAGTGCCATTTATAGGCACTTGTGACTCTTGTCCAACTGGCCAACTGCTGTCGGCCGGCTTCCATGGACCCATAGATCACACACAGGCTGCCGACTGGAAGGAAACGACCTCCAATACCTGGCCGACGGGTCCTGATCAAATCTGGCTTCTACAGCAACTATCTGAGCCTGGCTTGTGCCTTAATCTACTGTTTATCTGCTGCCCTTCAGGGGCTAGCCTTGGATTAGGCATGTCCATGTGCATGCACATGACATGCACATGTTGGCAAATTCTTACAAAAGCCATCAGAGCATGTGCCCTAGACCATGCACACAGTCTGTTACATGAGGCATAGCGGAAGCACTTCATTGATGATAAAAGCTTGCCTTTAATCAATGATTTGAAGGAGGCTTAGGGAACGGAAGAGAGAAGATAGGGAGCTTTGTGTGACATGTGAGGGCTTATGACCGTCGTAAACACAACCTTAGTCTACACTTAACTGCACTTAATGATGTTTAAGAGACAGACAGATATGTGTCAATGCAATGCAGCTATATTAGATGGATGAATGATGTTACAATGAGATCCAAATGGATATGTACTGCTGAATATGCTGAATATATGCTGAAAATGCGGTATGAACTGCTGTCCACTCTTTCCCTTGTCTCCTGGAAGGAAACGCTGAAGGGAGGCTTTGGGAACAAATGCTGAATGCTGATAGGATGATGAAACGCAGACCTGATGGCTGAATGATGCTGCGTTTGCTGAAGAAGATGCTGATGGAGATGCGTTTGCTGACTACGAATGCTGAGGATGATGCGTTAGCTGAATGCTGCTGATGATGATATGCTGAATCGCAGGATGATCCAGAGGAGGCTGCGTTTGCTGATTATGGTGCTGAGGCTGATATGCTGAAACGCCAGATGCTCCAGATGAGGATGCGCTTCACTCTGATGAGCCTGGTTTAGTGAATGAAGAGGCGCCTGAATATATAGGCCAACATGTTGCTGGTCGGCCAGCACTAATGCAGCCGGCCAGATGTCATGTCCACCACTTGCTGTCGGCTGCCCCATAAATGCCTGGAAAATGTCTATTAAATTGCATAAATACCAATAAAATACTTGATAATGTCTGATGATGCTAATGATGCCATAGAATGATGCCATGTCACTGTACACCTGACTGGTGTGCACGTGACATTCCCCGCTGCTAAACTGTTGCTGGGTGATAAACTTGGCAACCTTCGACTACTCTGTGATCCTTCTCCTCCGAACCACTGCCCCCTTCTGTCTTCTGCTGGGACTGAGGCCGTCTGCAGGAGTGAAATCCTTTGAGCCAAGACTCCATGTACTGCGGGAACTGAATGGCAAATATCTGAGTCACCCCTGACCTGCCTGTGGAAACCTCTCACCTACCATCTCCGTCGTACCTGAAGCTCTGAACCTCCTGAGGCGATGTTGGAGCAAACTTCCGTCTTTTGTGGAAGAGAAACCCCCTGCTGCTGCCAGTTGAAGTCCAAAACTTATGTGCTCCTTTGATGATGGATGTCCTTCTTCCCTGAGAGTTCATGGGTAACATGTATGCAAGACTGACTGCTAGGATGACTGCTATGATGACTGCTATGCAAACCATGTGCAACCCTATATGCTGTGCAAGAATGCAGATGGATGGGTTACTGATGCAGACCTGAGGGAAAATCCCTAAGGGTGGCTTGCAAAATTTTGAGAACTGGGTTTAACTGTGCGGAAGCGATAAAAATGATGACTGACTGAATGACTGATGAACTGAACATGCTCTAAGGCTGGTTACCCTGTAACGCTCTGATACCAATGTGACATGTGAGGGCTTATGACCGTCGTAAACACAACCTTAGTCTACACTTAACTGCACTTAATGATGTTTAAGAGACAGACAGATATGTGTCAATGCAATGCAGCTATATTAGATGGATGAATGATGTTACAATGAGATCCAAATGGATATGTACTGCTGAATATGCTGAATATATGCTGAAAATGCGGTATGAACTGCTGTCCACTCTTTCCCTTGTCTCCTGGAAGGAAACGCTGAAGGGAGGCTTTGGGAACAAATGCTGAATGCTGATAGGATGATGAAACGCAGACCTGATGGCTGAATGATGCTGCGTTTGCTGAAGAAGATGCTGATGGAGATGCGTTTGCTGACTACGAATGCTGAGGATGATGCGTTAGCTGAATGCTGCTGATGATGATATGCTGAATCGCAGGATGATCCAGAGGAGGCTGCGTTTGCTGATTATGGTGCTGAGGCTGATATGCTGAAACGCCAGATGCTCCAGATGAGGATGCGCTTCACTCTGATGAGCCTGGTTTAGTGAATGAAGAGGCGCCTGAATATATAGGCCAACATGTTGCTGGTCGGCCAGCACTAATGCAGCCGGCCAGATGTCATGTCCACCACTTGCTGTCGGCTGCCCCATAAATGCCTGGAAAATGTCTATTAAATTGCATAAATGCCAATAAAATACCTGATAATGTCTGATGATGCTAATGATGCCATAGAATGATGCCATGTCACTGTACACCTGACTGGTGTGCACGTGACACTTTGCACAAAACACAGTACTGGGTCCCAATTACCCACTTAAGGGCCCCCACCTTTGCAGGTGTATCTTGATTATATTGCTCCTAACAATGACTGCCCTGAATTAGGATTGTTCCCACACAGCCTTCCTTGACTTGTTGGCCACCTGGAGCTGTAACAAACAGTTCCTGTCATGTGCATCCCGCACTTGGATGCCACGTAGACATTTCTGTACAGAAGGTGCAGGACCTGGGATGGTGAACTGGTCCCATGTGAGCCCAATCCGGGACGAGTCAGCCAGGGATCCATCTCAGTCGTCCGAGGTCAGGTGTGCATTGTCCTACATAGGAGTCTAGGTCAGGTGTGCACTGTCCTGCACATGAAACAGTGCCAGTCCGTGCTGTGAGTCTCCCTCTAGAATGATGTCAGTGGTTCTGTGTATCTGGTATGGTACCGGATGCCAGATCACTGAGTAGATTATGTTTAGGACAAGGGGCCAGCCCATAGGGCTACCCCGGAGCTTAGTATGGGCATGGGAATGGTGTGAAACCATCCCCATGAGGGCCAGGAAGGCCCAGGCTGGACCCACCAGCCATGGAAGGGCTGTGGGACAGCCCTAGGGCAAAGATAAGGCTATTTTTAGGAGCATACAGCCTTTAAATGGCTGTAGGGCATGGCCCATACAGGCTGCCCAGCCTTGGGATTGTGGACAAAAGTTGTGTCCAACCAATCAGAAGCAGGCGCATCACTTTCAGCCTGTTAGGAAAAAAGGCAGTATTTCTGGGATTTAATTCAGCATTTATTGCTGAATTTCACCAGTCGTGGGACATAGCCTGTTTTTCAGCTGGCCGACTGCTCCTGAGGAGGAGTATAAATAGTGGAGGCCATAATCCCATCATTCATCTCAGTTTTCACCAAGTGCTCAAGCCAATCAAGGGCCAATCAAGCCAAGGAGATTGCCAAGCAAAGGGGTGGACTTCTGAAGGTCAAAGGCAGGATTTTCCAGCCAAGAAAAGGTCAAGTTTTCTGTATTTGTTTTCAGATTTACATCATTCTAATAAAGCAAATACACCATCCGTGGTGGGGGCCCTACAGAGGGTAATTGGGACCCAATACTATGTCCTCTCCATCTCCCCCTTCTCTCTCTATTTTCTGCACATCTCCTTTCACTTTGTGCGTTAATTTCCGTCGCGAAAAGAGTGCTGATTTTTGAGTTTTGAAGTACCGATCCTTCTCCGAAGCTTCCGCATATTACAGTGGTATCAGAGCCTACTTCAAGGACAAAGATTCAGCAAAGAAAACCAGAAAATTTTTTCGCTCGTGTGGTTGGTTTTTAGACGCCGGTGGACTACCCCTTTCGGAGTGACTCCTATCCCTTGAAGGACGGTTGGTTTTTAGCCTCCGGAAGTCTCCCACACAGATAGTGGATGGTCAGATTGCGTTCCAGAAAGGAATTGCATTTTCCCGCTTTGGCGAGCTTCTGCGACGAGAGAGAACCAGAACCATGGGACCAGAGTGCACCCAACTAGGGCACCAGGCTTGAGTGTCACAGACATGTTCCAGCAGATGATGCGAGCAATCGCAGACCAGACAGCCAAGTTGGATGAGCAGAAGGCGCGGATCTTGGCTCTGGAGGAGCATTCTCACTCTCCAGTGTCGCGTTTTCCATCTCCTCCTCCCTTTCCTTCCGTATCCCAGATACCAAATCCTCGTCACAGGGACCCTCTCGTGGGGTCACAGCCGCAGCCAAGCTCCTTGCTTGAGTTGCAGATGCGTGCATTGGAGATTCGACAACGAGAAGACGACGCCATGCGATGCGTGGAACACGAGCGTTACCTCAGAGCTTTGGACGCCAGATTGACACCGGCGGCGCCCTCGAATCATTTTCCCGAGAAAATAAATTTCTCTGGAAAATGAATTTCAGTAAGTAGAATGGTAAACTCGATCCCACAACTCTTTATTCATGGTTACATCAATTTGAAGCTTACTTTGCCGCAGTTAGGAAAACAGATACTGACAACGTGATCTTAGCTAGTTGGTACTTGGAAGGTGAGGCCATTCCTTGGTGGACTCAGTGGGCTCATGCCCACACCAGAGCAGGTATGGCAGCTTATGGGTGGGACGAATTCGTTTGCGACCTTAAGCAGCGGTTTCTACCGCCCCACTACCTTGAGCGACTCGAAGACGAGTTCAGGGGAGCGCGTCAGAACGCGCAACCAGTTCTTCAGTTTGCCAATAAAATTTCGACCTTGTGTCTGCAATTAGGCTTATCTGATTCGGACAAGAAAGGGCAGTTTTTGTATGGCCTGGACACGCAAATCCAATGGGAGGTGCGTATGTTTAGGCCAGCCACCTTTGAGGACGCACTCTCGCTTGCACAGAGTGCAGAAATGAAACACAATGGTGGCAAGCCCAAGACTTCCCAGCCGGCTTCTCCCAAGGCTAACACCTCGGGGAGCAAAAGCCAAAACCAGACAAGATCTTCCCCAGGACAGAGCCCGGGAGCCTCTAGCTCCAAGAACTCGAACAATGCGTCTAAGCTTACTCCAGACCAGAAAGCGGAGGCAAGCAAGACAGGTGGCAAGTTGAGTGCTGAGGAGCTTTCTCAGTACAAGAAGGAGGGTAGATGTTTCTTTTGTCACACAAAAGGACATACTTCTCGGGATTGTCCGAAGAAGCCTCCAAAGGCTGCCGCCACCTCCACAGCTTCCGTGGTGAGCACAGCTCCCACACAGACCCCAGCGGCTACCCCTAGTTCTTCAACCCCTGATGCTTCAGTTGGAGCAATTATTAGCCGGGAGCTCGAAGATAAGCAGAAGGGCACCCATGACCAAGAGTATGAGCGCAACGAATTGCTCAAGTCCTTTGGCTACATAGGTGGCCAGAGAGTCGTCGTCTTGTTTGACAGCGGTAGCACGGATGGTGTGGTCACGGAACAGACCGCTAGGCGTGCCCGTTTCGAGCTAACTCCGATGGACAAACAGGTTGAGGGTTTTAGCACAGGTATGACAACGAGCGTCAAGTATGAAGCTCTAGGTGCTACGTTAGTGATTCAGGGCATAGAGTTTGTGCGTGACTTTATGGTTGCCCCTCTTGTAGGAGCAGACATAATTTTGGGTATCCAGTGGTTTCACAAGTTTCTTCCTGATGTCAAGTGGGACAAGCACACGTTCCAGATCGATTGGAATGTGTCAAACACCCCGGTGACCATTAAGTGTGAACCAGGTATTCCAAACTTTCCGCTCATAAGCCACTTGCAGGCTGAGCGAGCATGCAGGAAAGGCGCACAGTGTGCGATGATTTACATCTAGACAGCCCCAGACGGTGACCAGTGCTTCCGAGAAGTACTCAGTTCTCCATGAAAAGTTCCAGAAGATTTTTCTTTGGGACAGTCTCCCTCCCCAGCTCCCCCCCGTCCAGACCGGAGGATCACAGAATTGACCTCCTCCCAAGCTCGGAACCCCCGAGCAAGTTTCCGTATCGCCTTTCTAAGGCAATGGAATCGGAGTTGGATCGCCAACTCCAAGAATTGTTGCAAGCTGGCTTCATCCACCCCAGCGTGTCGCCATTTGCAGCACCGATCTTGTTTGTCAAGAAAAAAGATGGGTCTTCTCGGTTGTATGTCGATTATCGTGCACTCAACAAGCTGACTATCAAGAGCAGATTCCTGATGCCTCGGATTGACTATATTCTCGAGAGGCTGAATGGAGCTAAGGTGTTCTCCAAACTGGATTTAAAGAGTGGGTACCACCAGGTACGGATTGTAGAGGGGGACATCCCCAAAACAGCCTTCCGTACAGAACGGGCCCACTATGAATTTGTGGTCATGCCATTTGGTTTGACGAACGCCCCAGCTACATTTAACCGCATGATGATGCGTGTTTTCCGGGAGTTGATTGGAGAGTGTGTGTTCATATTTTTGGACGACATACTCATATTTTCAGCTACAGTTGAGCAGCATGACATTGATGTGGAGAAAGTCCTTAAGTTGCTGGAAATCAACGAGCTCTACGTCAATGAAAAGAAGTCAGAATTTTATCTGTTCCAGGTACATTACTTGGGATATATAATTAGTGCTGAAGGCATTCGACTGGATCCGGCTAAAGTGGCCGAGATTGTTAACTGGGAAGTACCACAGACAGCTTATGACATTAGATCATTTGTGGGTATATGCCAAACATATTCCACCCACATTGACAAGTTTTCCGACCTCTCGGCAGACCTCACCGATCTACTAAAGGGAGTGAAAATAAGAAGGCAAAAGATTCGAATGACTCCACGAGCGTTGGAGGCATTCCAGAACCTCAAGGTGGCTTTGTCAGAAGCGCCTTGTTTAGCCCTTGCCTCGTCATTTCAAGTGATCACCGATGCGAGTAACATCGCAATTGGAGGTGTACTGCAACAGAATGGTCATCCAGTAGCTTACATTTCTCGTAAGTTACTGCCCGCCGAAAAGAATTACTCAGTCTATGATCGTGAACTCCTAGCAGTTATACAGGCCTTGAAACATTGGAAACATTTCCTGTATGGCCGTGACTTCGAGGTTCGCACGGACCATCAGGCATTGCGCTGGATGCAGACGATGCCAAGTGCACAGTGGAGTGATCGACAACACCGCTGGAGTCGGATATTCCAGCAGTTAGGTGGTATGATTGAGTACCTTCAAGGAAAGGCCAATCCAGTGGCCGATGCTTTGAGCAAGAAGGGACAAGTATCTGCGATTCAGACCACTAGACTTGACCTTGTTGGTACAGGACTTGAGGACATGAAGCACACGTACGCGGATTCCGAGGAATTGGGTACTCAGTGGGAACACGCATTGGATGCCACAGGACCATGCCATTTTTTGATACGCGATAGTTGGCTTTTCTACAAAGGCCGACTGTGTGTCATGAAGTCATTCAGGGCAGCTCTTCTCCATGATGCCCATGACGCCATTACAGGTGGTCATAGGGACATGAATTCGACTCTGGAGAAATTAGAACGGCAATACTATTGGCCAAAGATGAGGCGTGATGTATTTACATATGTACAACGCTGTGACAATTTACATATGTACAACGCTGTGACATTTGTCAAAAGGTGAAAGCTCCTCGTGGAAAGAAGATAGGGTTGTTACAGCCCTTGCCAATTCCTGAGGGTCCTTTCCAGGACATTTCGATGAACTTTGTCACAAATCTACCTCCCAGTCTGAGTAAGCGTAATACGCAGTGCTTAACTATTGTTGATAGGTTTAGCAAATTTGTTATGCTTATTCCTTGCAGGGCCAATGTGACCGCCGAGGATGTTGCCCAGCTGTTCATTCAGCATTGGTACCCGATTGGCGGGATTCCTAGAACCATAGTGTCAGACCGACATGCCAAGTTTACCAGTCATTTTTGGAGGGCATTGTTTGATAATTTTGGTACTAAGTTGAATTTTTCCAGTGCATTCCACCCACAACAAATGGCCAGACAGAGATATACAACCAATTGGCCTTTGATGTGCTGAAGTGTTATGTCCACGATCAGCAAGGTAAGTGGGAATCGTTTTTGCCTTTAGTTCAAGCTGTTTTGAATGACTCTTTTTCTTCAGCTATTGGCAGGACTCCATATGAGGCAGCGTTCGGAAGACCTTTCCAGTCGTCGTTAACCAGGACTTCGTCTTCAGTACCGGAGGCGAATAGAGTGACGGAGTCTTACCAGGAGATCCTAGAGTCAGTTCAAGACAGATTGGCTAAAGCGCAAGAGGCCTACACTTGACAGGCCAATAAAGATCGAAGGGATATGAAGTTTTCGGAAGGGGATTGGGTGTATCTTCGGATTATGAAGCAAAGATTGCAGCAGGTGGGCAAGCGATGCCCAAAGTTGTCTTTCAGGAGCTTCGGACCATTTCCCATCCGGAAAAAGATTAATGAGGTGTCTATGCAGTTAAAGCTACCTCCGAGTTGGAAGGGCTGTGGGACAACCCTAGGGCAAAGATAAGGCTATTTTTAGGAGCATACAGCCTTTAAATGGCTGTAGGGCATGTATGGGGCAGCCCATACAGGCTGCCCAGCCTTGGGATTGTGGACAAAAGTTGTGTCCAACCAATCAGAAGCAGGCGCATCACTTTCAGCCTGTTAGGAAAAAAGGCAGTATTTTTGGGATTTAATTCAGCATTTATTGCTGAATTTCACCAGTCGTGGGACATAGCCTGTTTTTCAGCTGGCCGACTGCTCCTGAGGAGGAGTATAAATAGTGGAGGCCATAATCCCATCATTCATCTTAGTTTTCACCAAGTGCTCAAGCCAATCAAGGGCCAATCAAGCCAAGGAGATTGCCAAGCAAAGGGGTAAACTTCTGAAGGTCAAGGGCAGGATTTTCCAGCCAAGAAAAGGTCAAGTTTTCTGTATTTGTTTTCAGATTTACATCATTCTAATAAAGCAAATACACCATCCGTGGTGGGGGCCCTATAGAGGGTAATTGGGACCCAATACTGAGTCCTCTCCATCTCCCCCTTCTCTCTCTATTTTTTGCACATCTCCTTTCAGTTTGTGCGTTAATTTCCGTCACGAAAAGAGTGCTGATTTCTGAGTTTTGAAGTACCGATCCTGCTCCGAAGCTTCCGCATATTACAGTTCCCTTGCTAGTTCCCTTGCTGTAGGTGACAAAGTACATAAGCAGTGTTTTTTCTCCACCATCAAAGCTGAAGTTCCCTGAATTCAGCTTCTTGCATTCTCCTGGACTGGCTGCATTTAGGCCTCTTTGTGTGCACTTTGGCTGAAGACTTTCAATGCAAGAGAGAGGGAATGACTGAATGACCAGATGACATGGTCTGAGACCTTTACATAGCCACAAATGGGGCTGGTCAGCAGTTCTCTACTGGCCGACTCGCATAAATAGGGGCTTTAGGCTTTCTTGCCATGTGTGGAGAGCTTCTAGCCGGCAAGCCCATAGCTTCATATGCCTAAAGCCTATTAGCGGTAGGGTTTTTAAGGGTATAAAAGGGCCTTAAATCTATAAGAATTTCGCGACAAGTATAAGTTTCTTGAATGTAAGCTCACAACCCAAAAATCTTGCAGAGAACTTCACAAGCCATGTGTAGGTGCCCCCACAGCATCTTGAGCTGCTGTGAGTGAGACTCACTTGCATAGGTCAAACATGCCGAAGCCTCAACCTCATGTTCATTGCAATGATGCCAGTCAAAGAACCTTTCGTAAAGTTCATTTCCAAACCCAAAACACAAGCACCCAAATTACCATGTCCATCTGGTTGTTGATGTGGATGTGGTGTGTGCATGTGAATGAAACCACATTCATTACACCTAATCAGGAAACAAATGCACCGAAAGGATGTAGAATAATCCATTTGTAAATTTATACTTAGACTACACCTTCTGAGTGTCTAGAAAGGACTCCTAAGAATTGATTCTTACCTGTACAACCTCATCTGCTGGCGACGCACATGCGGGAAGCTGATCCTTGGAGAGAATCCTAATTTGAGCCCCTGAATGTTGTCGAATTTGCGTGATGATCTTGCCTTTCTTTCCAAGCAAGCACCCTACCTGGCCAGTAGGTACAAGAAGCCGGGTGGAAATCTGCGGCTCACCCTCCTGTCCATTATCATCCTCTGCAGACTCTACTATTCTAATGTGAACTCTTAACAGAGCTTCCTGCACGGGAGCAAGGCCTCTTTGTTTGGGTGCTTTGGGGGCCTCTTCAAGAGCCTCTCCCTTGCCATCTTTTTCCCCTTCTGCCATGCCTTGTGCCTGCTCTTGAACTTCAACTGGTTCTTCTTTATCTTCATCTGTATCAGACAAATAGTCCACCTTCTCTTCCTCTTCTATTTTGACATGAACAGCAGGAGGTTGGAATTTAGCTGGCCTAAAACCCTCCTCCCTTGCAGATATGGTCACCACTCTCTCTTCACATCCTAACACTGCATCTTCAATCCTTATCATGGCTCCTGTGTCCCGCCGGATGGACTTGATGATGCTTCCTGCCTTGCCGATAATGCTACCCGTTTTAGAAGCAGGGCAGAGGATTCTGAACACAGTTTCAACTCGCCTGAACGAGGACACTGAAGAAGAAGAAGCTCGTTTAGAGCCTTTTCTCTTGCTGGCTCTGCCATTGGCCTCTGCCTCCTGGGCGATGTGCGACAGGGGGCGCTTGCCCGCAGCGGGGGCACTCATGCTGGGACGCGGCAAAACCCTGTGAAAAACAGAACGGCAAAACACAAGAGGCAAACCTGCAGCTTCGAGCTCTGATGAAGGGGCCCCCTTTCTACTGTCTTCTCTCTCAGTGCTAAGGCAAGATTCTTCTGTCTCTGATATATGGCGAGCTTCCTCTCCTTCAGGTACAGCTTCCGCACTAATATGCAGTGCACCCTCGGACGATTCCCCGCCGTTCGATCCTCCATCCTCCTATTAAACCGGCATATATTAGGATTAGCATTAATACGTATATACGCGTATGCATACATATACATATAATGCTCCTAATGTCTTCCCTGAATTCAGATCCAAGAGGAAAAGAAAGATCCAAGGAAAATTCTTATGATGAGAATTTGTTCAAAGTTGACTGTAAGCAGAGTTCGGTTTTAGGCTTGGCTACGATGAGAGATAGATGGCTAAGAGAGGGCTACAAGAAAAAGAACGAGAGGGTAGAGAGGGCTTCCATATGAAAGGTTTGCAAGAAGGAAAGAGGGAGAAGGCTAAGAGCAAGATGTTGTGAGAGAGGGAGAGCGAGTCATGGTTGAGATAGAGAGAGAGATCTTGTGAGAGACGGAGACTCGTGGGGCTAAGACACACACACACACACACAGGGAGAGGGAGAGGGTTAGCGGCTCCAACTTTAAGGGCTTTTAAAAAAAAGTTAATTTTAGAGCTTGTGGCGCATATACCACAGGCTTCACATGCATTTGATTGCGGGTTTCTTTCTTTTTGGCATTGAGGGTATATTCCTTGGTTGTAGTATACCACAGGCTTCACATGCATTTGATTGCGGGTTTCTTTCTTTTTGGCATTGAGGGTATATTCCTTGGTTGTAGTCAGGATTAAACAAAAATTTTCATCATAGCTTAGATGCGCTCTTGAGGCAAGATGAGGTAGATTTTAGATTTTGAACTAGAAGGTTATCAAGCACATCATGGTCTTGGGTCGAAGAAGGGGAGATCTCAACCACACATTTGGATCTTGTAAATTTTGGATATGATCTTGACACATAAGCATCAGCATAAATTTTTCCAGGCAAGATGGCAGCAAAGCAGTCTCACATTGGTCTCACATCACTTCTCTTTTCCTCCTTCTCTTACCTCTAACCTCTCCTCAATAACCCAATCCTCACTCATAGTTTGCTCTCCCATAGCTCTCTTACTCTTGTAACTCAAGCAAAGAGGGTTGTTATTTTAGAAAATTCTTTTACTTGAGAAGCTCTTATGCATAGTTGTTTTCATAGCCATACCTAAAGCTTAAAACTTGAGCTAAACACATGCCTACTCACCCAAATACTGCAAACAAGATCTTAAACATAGGCTAAATTAGTCAAGCACATTGGTGCAAGAAAATCATACTACTAGAGAGTAGCAAGAGGGAAATAACAAGCACAAAAATTACATTTGGTCCATTACAAGCAAATCATCACACTAGAAAGTACCAAGAGGGAAATAACAAGCACAAAAATTATGTGTGGTCCGTTACAAAGTAGGAAAATTGACTTTTACACATGTGGTCCATTACAAAGTAGAGAAATTGACTTATACACATGTGGATAAGATAAGTGTAGGTAGTTCGTACTTTATTCTCCCAACATTGGTATCTGAGCCTTGACCAACACAAAGTATTTGTACAAGCTTGAAGCAATTGAAGGCAAGTGGGAGAAATTGAAGAAAGGTGAAGGTAAGTTGATTTAATTGAAGGTTTCTTTCAAAGGTATGGTTTTTATGTTCATTGGGTAATGACTAAAGGGTAAAAGGAGGTGGAAAACCATTTGTGGTTTCACAAGTCCACTCAAAATCCCAAAACCACTTTCTTCATGCTTAATCCTCTTTAAAATCGGGGTTCATAGATGTGTTTGGCTAAGCTTGGAGATTGCTAAACCATTCTTACATCACCCAAAGCTTGAATCTCCTTCCCCTAATCAAGGGTTCACGATGGCTCCAAATAACCTTCCCTTGACCACAATTGTTGTTTTTGCTTCAAACCATGGTTTTCAAAAATGCAAGCTTTTAAGCTTTAAAAAAGGCTCAAAAATCACTATGAAAGCTTTGTACATGGATTTTGGTGCAAGATCTAAATGATGGAAATTTTTGAGTCCAAGGGTTCCAAATCAATTATAGTATTTTTGAGTAAAATTTTTAGCCCAAAATAGCACTTTTGGCCATTTTCAAGCCAAAAAAAGACTTAAAATTACCAAAAAAAATCTCTCAAATCCTTTAAAAAATCTAAAAATTTTCTTAAGGTTTTCAAAGTTGTTTAGCAAATTTCTTAGCCACTTACAAGTGCTGGACCAAGTTTCTTCAATCCAAATCAATGGATTCAAACCTTGCTTTTAATCAAGTCGCTCGTTAATGGCGACACCAAGAGTAAAGTTGCTAATGTTTGAGATGGTGGATTCTCCGATTCTCCACTTCCACAAACGACCTTTGAAAATTGAATTCAACTCCTCGAACAATTTCTTCAAGGTGAGTAGCAAAAATGTCTCGTCCTCAAGCAATGTCTTGTTGATTTCAAGTTTCTACTGCTTCTCAAGATGCACCATTGTTATCATGGAGCTCTTATGTGGATAAGATTTGATAATGCTAGCCATCATTGATTTATCAAAAGGTACATGTATCAAGCAGCTGTTGGTCTATGGCTCTAGGCAACATCGTTATGATGGTTAAGGATGCGTGGCTTGGTGAGCATTTAAGGAGGATGTATATGTGTGGCCGTTGTTTTGGGCCCATATGATGGGTTGGTAGGTGTCCTATAGAAAGAGTTTTCTTTAAAATCATGTGAACAACCTCTTAAGAGAGACAGCATGGTGTAAATATAAAGGAGTGAGTGCACATGAAGAAACGTGAAGGTGGCCATCGAAAGGTGATTACATGGCTGTTGAGAGAAGGTTGATTGTGTCTTAGTATGTGAAGATGACTGTGTTCATGACTCTGCCAGTGAAAAGCCATGTTGCCAAATGAAGCGATGATAGGAAACCGATTCATGATTTGTTGTGTAGTAGAAAATAAAGTGATCATGCCTGGTGGTTTGAACTTCATGGAAGACAAGCAAGATCTTTATTGTGTGGGTGTCATTTCCTTTGTGTGTAGCAAACGACGATGGTTTGGTTGGGTATAAGGTGGTAATTTCTTGTGTAGCAAAGTGACAATTGCAAAGTCTAAAGTAATTGCCTTAAAAAGGAAGACCCATGGCCTTTCCCGATCGTCATGATATAGGGGAGCCAAATTTGTTCCAATAAAATTTTCCCATGTCATCTAACAGAACGCTGATTGTGACAAGTAGTGCAAGCAAAACTCAGCAAGTCAGCAACTCAAAATGGATGTTGACAGGGGAAACCTTATGGCCAAACCACATCAACACTCAAAATGGATGGTGATGGATGGTGACAGTAAACTAGATGAAAATAATGATTCCTAACTATACAGTTCAAATTTGCTCTCTAGGCGACTTCAAACCATGATGGTGGTAATGTGTTCAAAGGCTAAAGTGATTGTGGTGGCCGAAGTTGTGTGGGCAATCAACATGATGGGTTTAGACCGGCCAAGAATAAGAGGTGGTTATTGCTAAGGCGAATGTGGATAGCCACAAGAGTCTAGGTGAAAGATATGGTGTCAGTGGTTATCCCACCTTGTATTGTTTTTTCCCTAAAAGCAACAAATTAGGAGGAGGATTTGTGGTTGGATATTTTTTTCCCCTAAAAACAACAAATGAGGCGGAAGATTTGTAGTTGGATCTTTCTTTATGTTGGATATAGCTTAATGGATATAGATGCCACATAGGGCTCACTTGAAAAGCACAGGTTTGACAAGTTGCCATTCTAAATTGTGTGTTGTAGAGTGTGAAACTATGAAGCAACCAAAGAATTTGTGATGTACAAACTAAACTAAGAACGCCATGAAACCTATATTGATTGTGTACGCACCTAGTGGTAGAGCTTTAGAGGTGACACTTTTCTTTTGTTTTGAATTAATATTTATCTATATATCATGTTAACCAATCATCGTGCCAAAGATAACAAAAAGACTAGTTCCAAACCTAAGCTACATGAGAAATCACCTCACCTTGTCACCAAGATTTTCAAAAAGAGAAGAACTCAGTATCCTTTATTCACTTCGAAACTGCTAGAAGAATGGGTTTTTCCCACTTTATGAGTATGAACATGGACTTATTTGGAGAAGGTGGCAAGGAAAGCTTGGGTTTAGTAACTTGGAGGTACTTTTTCTCTCTCTTTAGAATGTATCATAAAATCTAGTATAATCTCGTTTTGGTTTCTTTTGTGTTAACATAGAAGGCTTCTCAAACTTTAGGTATCAATTGCCAATAATTGGATAGCCATCATGAGTCATATCCCTACACAAAACCCATTGTGACTATTCAAATCTAAGATAATTTCAAGAGTCACACCGTGTGTACACTCAAGTGGGGACAAGGGTAGAGAATCGTTTACCCATCCATAACACCAGTGCGGATGGCTTTTCTGGTGCACTTGATTGAGATGTCATTCCAGTTCTAGCTTATGAATTGGTGTTGTGATGTGGCATACACAAGTGTTATGGGGTCCTAGTGATCTTTTTGAGCCCTAGTGTTACTTGACGGTGTCCTAGAAGTGTGTGCATGGTTCTCTTTGGAATAGGGATAGGTAGGGTGTTGCCTCTTGTTGCTTAGAGTCCATAGGCTCATCTGAGTTTTCTAAAGTGGCATTGACATATAAGTCGAGGTGGAAGCCAATGCTCTCCATTCTTGTGCTCAGGCTTTGGAGTTGGCATTCAAGGCATGGCTTTAACATTTAAGGGTGCATTTATGGGGGTCTGATGCACATTTTGGCACGTAGATGTGGGGGTTCCTTCCTAGTCCTTGTGCTTTTAATAGTTTTGTCATTATCCAATGAGATGTCAATTTTGGTATGGTACTACATAATGCAACCACTATCACTTGGATCTTTTTGGCTTAGGGGGGTTGAGTGGACAACAAGGTTTTTGGGACCTAAATAGACAGGTTCCCTTTATAGAAGCCTTGGGCATCTAGTAGCTTAACGGGGATCCAACGGGGCTCGGGGTTTGGATAGAACTTTGTAGCATGGGGCTCTTGCTTGGTAGATCTCTGCTCACGGTGGTTGGACTTCGGGCCAAATGATGGCTCTGCCATGTTTTTGCTTGTGGGCTTTGAATTTGCCTTGGCTAGCTAGGATACTCTTGGGTACCCATTCCTTCTTGGTGATCTTCTTGAAGTGTTTCAGGTTGAGGTTCGGGGGGTGGTCTTCATCTTCATTGTCAAAACGAGGTTTTTGATCTCCATAATGGTTCGAGGGGGTGTCTTGTGTGACGAGGCAAGAGTATTATTTGGTGTTAGAGGTTACTTGAGATGGTGGTTTGTAAGTGGAGGACAAGGTTTGCGATGTTGATAAGTTTGGGGTGCCCTCATCCACCAAGGGTACATGTACGGTAACCATTCTAAAGGGGAGCTCGAGTATAATGGTTCTTCTTTGCCATCACAAACTAACGATGCAATATGTGGCCGTGATCCATTCCCTCCAGAGAATGATGCCCTCTTTCAAGGTACCTATAGGGGTCACATAAAACAGGTTTAAATCCAATAAGAAACTTTGCTTCAAAACAACTAATGGTCATAAATTGAAGATTAACTACCACGGTGGTAATGGTTGTTGTGGATGGTACGAGGCATGGGTGGCCTAATGAGGTCCATGTCTCCCAAGATAAAACATTATGACTAGCCCCGGTGCCAACCAAGGTGGGCCATGTAGCTAGATGGTCTTTTTGGGAGACTTCTAACTTAAGGCAAGCCAGTTCCACCATTGGTTCTAGCTCGAATACGTCGAGCACGAAGAAGGATGTGATTTTGGCATTGTCTACTAATGCAAATCTTGTCCCAAGCTTATGTGGAAGAGTGTCCATGGTTGCAAGAATGTGAACTCAGTCCTTGCAGTAGGTAGGCTCCAAGAGGAGCTCATATTCCTGGTCCTCATCTTCAACATCTATCATCTTGTTACAAGCTCTATAGATATCAATCAATTGATGTAATCTTTCGCATTGTGTACTCTTTTACGAACTGAAGTAGTCTGCATGATTGTGTCACACTCATTGGGCAAGAATCCCTCAACCCATGGGGATAAGTCTTCCCTATTTTTAAGTTTATTTTCAAGGACTCATTACCTTTGCATATATAGATGTGATTAGTTTCCCAATTGAGAACTAGCTTTGCGTTCAAGGATCATGGTGTATGATCCTCTTCTCTAGAAATCCATCACCACGAATGTGTGGTGGAAGCTTAGCCCGGAGGTCTTAATCTTTGCATCCTAAAGGACACCCAAAAGTTTACTTGTGTTCCCATTGGCAAAGCTTGATTTCATGAGGCTTATGCCTCTACAAGTGGTGGGCTTCCCTAGGCCTCCCAACAATCATTGGTGATGCTGACACCACCAGCACCACCATCCAAGATTATGGAGACTTGTCATTCCTTTATAACAATAGGTAACACACCATTCATTTCATCACTTTCAAAGTAGTGTCCTAGCTTATTCATGGGCACCTCTGGTTGTCCTTTTATCTTGGGTATGGAGGGAGAGCACTCACTATGGCATGGCTCATCCTCATCCTCTTCAGGTTCTGGTTCAGTTGTGTGGGCTCTTAAATTCCCATTCATCCAATTGGATAACTCTCTCCAAAGTTGAGATTTTTCTTATAAAAGATAACTTATTGGGACTTGGACTTCCAAAGATAAGAAGGTTGTGAGGCGGCCTGCTATGTCCCTCGCGTAATATGCATGCTCACTTAGCTTGTACTCACTCAGAGGTAGGCTTGGACCTGCGAGGTGTTGAGATGTCAAGCTCAACATGAGCTAATACTCATGAGGCGCCTGCATGACCGTTCGACATTTACATCACTGGCGGGTTTGGTAGCTGGCACCAACATATCTTCACCACATAGATTCTACAGCTGGACTACATTAACTAGTCCACATCTACCCACTCCTCTTAGTGTATTCACATTATGGGCCACTTGTATATACTTTATTATGTGTGTTAGTCACTTTATCTTATTTGTAAACCTCTTTTGTTGTATGAAGAAGAAGAAGAATTTTCAGCCTCTTACCTTGTGTGTTCTCTTCTAGGGTTTGTGTGAGTGTGTGTGTGTGTGCTTGTAAGAGCTCAAGCTCTCTTCTCCCCTGCATCTTTTCATTGGCATCAGAGCCTGGTTCATGCTAAGGGCTAAGCGGCAAGTAAGAGAAGTACAAGAAGTGGTACGAGGGCAAGAGCTTCATCTACTCTTCCCCCTTTGTGTTGGCTACTACACCCTTGTCGGGAGCTCTTCGGGAGGTACCAGCAAACGAACTCCGATTAAGGAGCTTTCTTCGCAGAATTAGAGCTACATGGCATCTATTTTGTCCATTAGACATCCAATTTTCAAGCTGAAAATGCGTTTCGGACGCGTCTGGATCTTCGTTTTTTCGTTCGCAAGCGTTCACAGGCACGGCAGGTAAGTTTCGATTCTTTGTAGAACTTTATTTTTGGAATTGCAGGAAGGGTGATTGGTTGTGCAGACACTGTGTGTACTTCTCAAAGTTTTCATTGGGTGTATGTATGCAAATTGAGGGTTGTGACAGTTTGGGTGTAGTATAGTACCGTTGTAGAGAATACAACAGTTTGTGTAGGTCAAAGAAGAGTGTTGTTTTTGGTAAATTTGTGTTGCAGAAAAGATGTCGAATGATGTGTTGAAAAATACAAGTGAATAGGGTGTGTGCGGGAACAAGCCCTTGGTTAGAGGCTGTAAAAGAGGATGTGTAAATGTGAAAGAACCTGTGAAAAGGTGAGAAAAAT
The DNA here is from genome assembly GCF_041138505.1 of Cibotium barometz. Classification (NCBI taxonomy): domain Eukaryota; kingdom Viridiplantae; phylum Streptophyta; class Polypodiopsida; order Cyatheales; family Cibotiaceae; genus Cibotium; species Cibotium barometz. Next base: position 37,266,274 of record NC_141067.1, read on the forward strand.
CTACTGGGAGAGAATAAAGGGTAGCATGAGAAGATTTAGGAAGTGTGGAGATATTCTGGGAAAAGTGAAGAGGTGGAGAGAATCAGGGAAAAGAGGTGGAGTGAACAAGGAGAAATCAGTGGGATTTGATGCTTCTTTTTTTTTTTCCGAGAAAAGATCCTTTCATTAGTTATAGAAAAAATGCCCGTAGGGCTACAAAAGATCTCTCCTGCTCATAAGAGAAACAGAGCAGTGAATACAGCATGGCAGCCCGGGAGACTCTCCCTAGGTGCTGCAAAATACAAGCATCACTACAAAGGACTGAGAGGCTAAATCATACAATAGGGGGGGGGCAAGAGCCAAACAGGTGGCCTGTAGTGCCAACGGCGGGGGGATCCCGTGTGTAAGGTGTAGAAGGGGCCACAACGCCAAGTGGTGTGAAAGGCCTGGCGCTGCAAGATCGCCTCATCCTCCCCGGATGCGGTTGTACTGTCCTCGCAGGGTGTGGATCAACTCCTGCCAGATCCCACGTACAGTCTCTGCTGGTGGCTCCAATCTCCCCTCAAAGGCCGTAAAGCACCGGGCCCTCCAGGTGAACCAGATGGTGAGGCTGCTGGAGGAGCTCCCATCGTAAATCCCGCTCCTGTGTCCAGCTGGCGGACGAGAAATCCGGTGCCAAAACCAGGCGAGGCTGGCCCCTAATAAATCTGATGGCCTGACTGCCCTGCTCCATCTCATAGCCCATAGCAGGCCCTGACGAAGTCGACCAAGTAGCGGCACCCCACGTAAACATACCCTCTGGAGAGAGGGGAGCCAGAATACGCAGCATCCGCAGCCAAATCTGCTGCGCCTGAGGGCAATCCCAAAGGCAGTGTCTCTGTGTCTCCATAGGGTGGCCGCATCGGACGCAGGCCGCTGGAAGACCGCTGTAAACAAGCCAAGTGCCAACTGCTGAGCCCCTGTGGGCGACCAGCCACCACTGAAAAGTTGAGATCCTGCGGGCCTGTCGACTAGCCCAGAGCCGAGCCCAAAAATCCTCCAAGAACTCCTGTGAGAGTCCCTGTAGCCGCCAATGCCCCGCTGCCACTGGAGAGACCGTCCTCCTCGCCGTCAAAATATGCCGCCCCAGCCGAACAGTATACTGGAAAAAGGTAATCTCTGTGGCCTCAAGGGATGCATAAGGATCGTGCCACTCATACTCCCTGGGGTCCCACTGTAGCCGGGCCAAGGGGCGCGCTGCATATGCCCATATGCGCCAATCCGGGAGCACATCAGCAGGATCGGGGTCTATATGCCACTTCTGAGAAGCGGCGGCCACTACCCGAATCCTCTGAAAGGTGCACTCTGCAACCGAAGGCGACTCCTCCTCCACTCGCTGGAGTCTGCTCTCATCCTGAATCTCATAGTAGAGGCAACTGCCATCCTCAGTGCAAGCTCTGATAGCAATCAGGATCTCCAACTGTGTAAAGGCTCCCATCCACCGCCGTGGGGTCACTGGCTCGAGAGGCGTGAACCACTCCTCTGTGAGTACCTCCTGAATATCATCTCTCATAATCAATCCCCCTCTGAAGTGACTCAGCCTCTCCACCTGGATCTCCTCTGGGAGACTGCAGAAGGCTTGCCAGTCTCCAAAACTACGAGAGCTGGGCCTGCCGCTAAAGGCCCCCAGACTAAACGAGGCCGAGAACCCAGCATATGACCCTGCTTTGTGCGAACTGCTGGGCTCCAGATGAGCAGCTGTCTGGCCCGCTCCTCAACACAAGAAGGAGGTCGCTGAGAGAGCCCCGGTCTCAACAGCTCCCAAGCTCTCAGGATACTCAAAGCAAATCTGTCCTCCCATCCTCTACTGAGGCCTGTCCTCCTCATCTCTATGAAGATCCAGCGAATCTCTGGTGCCCAAGTGCCCCCTGCTGGGGGCGCCCGAGCCTGCAGCTGCTGCAAGAGGAGCTCTTTCCAAGGCTCACCACCTGGAAGCAACCCCCGAACAATAAGCTTCCCCAATAAGGCTCTGCTCTGATCGACTGGATCTATAATGCCCAAACCTCCCTGAGCCAGCGGAAGTGTAATAACTGCCCATGCAACCTTTGCCCGAGCTGGCTGACCATCCCGCCCAGACCACAGAAAGTTCCTGATCAGCCTCTGTACCTGGCTGATGCAAGAGCTCGAGAAGATCCAGCAAGACGTAATGTACCACATGGTCGCTAACAGCACCTGATTTGCCACCACCACCCTCCCAGCCAAGGATAGTCGAGCTGTACTCCAATACAAAAGTTTCTTCCGAATGCTCAGAAGAAGCGGGGCAATCTGCTGCTCAGGTGACAAATCTAGGCCAATCTGGCATCCCAAATACCGCACTTCTATGCTTGGAGGAATCCATCTAAAACCGGGGTCCGGGCTCCATGCCGGAGTGGGACCATGCCGGAGTGGGACCACTGCTGATCCAAAAGGCCACTGTCTTGCACCAATTGATCAATGCTCCCGAAGCTGCACTAAAAACCTGGAGCGACTGGTGTGCCCGAAGAAGATTGGCCTCTTGGCCATGCAAAAATAAGCCCGTGTCGTCTGCAAACTCAGCATCAAGCAAGTCCTCCCCCCGGACTGGGAGCTGAAGTCCTCTCAAACCAACCTCCTCTGCCGTCAAATACATGCTCATAGCCTCCGCAAAGAAGAGAAAAAGAAAGGGTGCGAGGGGACACCCCTGAGGTGACGGACTGATCTGGTCAGCTCAAAACTCGGCCCCCATCCTCCTGCAATCAACACCTGGCTACGAGCTGTGGAATACAGAGCCGCCATCCCTCTGATCCATCCTGGCTCAAAGCCCAGGCGAAGCATAGTGCCCTCTAAGAAACCCCAATCAACTCTATCGTATGCCTTCTCAAAATCGAGAAGCATCACGACCAAGTCCTCGCCAAGAAATCTAGCTCTGGCCGTCGCCTCCGAGAAAGTAAAGATGTTGTCAAGGATACTGCACTCCTTGACAAATCCTGTCTGAGTAGCATGAATCAACTCCCCCAAGAAGGGCTGGATCCTCAAACTCAAGGCCTTTGCTAAGACCTTGTAGACAGTATTGAGGATCGTAATAGGCCTCCAATGCCGAATATCATCTGATACTCCCTCCCCCTTGGGGATAAGATAGATCAAGCCCTCTGAAAAGCTCTGCCGCATCACCCCAGTGTCCAAAACATGCTGAAAGCCCCTGCGGAGGCTTGGCCCCAAAAGGTCCCAATAGCGCATAAAAAAGGCCGGTGTCAGTCTGTCCTCCCCTGGGCAACTATGTCGCGGCAGGACCCTCAAGGCCTCGGCAAGCTCAATCTCTGAAAGAGGCGCACCAAGGACCGAACGCATACGACGTGTGACCCTCCTCTGCACATGGGCCCACACAGTCTGTCTGCAAGCATCTCTGTCCTCAGTGGGGCTGGCTCCGCTGAAAGCAGGTCTCTATAAAATGCAGTGGCTATGGCTCTGATCTCCCCGGGCTCAGTAGCTACCGAACCATCCGGTCTACCAAGTTGACAGACTCCTACCATGGCGGGGTCCAGTGATCTCAAAAAACTCACCAGTCACTCTATCACCAAGCTGCGTCCACTGAGAGGCATGACGACGATAGTAAAACTCATGTCTCTGCTCCTCTGCCTCTCTAACCTCCTGGCGTGCCTGGCTCAGCTGGGACGCCAACCACTCACATGCCGGCTGCTTCTCCTGGAGGCGCTGTAACGAGGCAAGGCTGCGTCTCAGCCAATGCTCCCTCTCGCGAATCTCTCCCAGCCGTGTCAAAGCTGCAGCGTGCAGAAAAGAGCTAAGCTCGATGAGTCCCTGGGCACACTGGCTTGCTGCATCCTGGTCAGAGCACTGACTATCATGCCAGATCCTCTCAATGTCCTCAGCGAGACTGGGATCTATAAGTACCCTCTCTGGGATCCTCAACTGCAAGCTGGGCTCCCGTGTCCTCTCCTCCCATGTTAGGATAACTGGCGCATGATCTGAAAATGAGGTGCCAGCGAGAATGCCGACGGAGCCCCCTCGCTCCCCTAACCAGTCGCCCACATAAAAGCGATCAATCCGTGATAGATCAGTCCCTCCCTGCCGCGACGATCCAACCGAGAGAAACTAAGACTGTCCTGAGAACGGGAGAAAGCCCCGTGCTGCCATGCATCAGTGATCCTCAGTGTCATGCAAAACCGATCCCAAGCTGCAAGCTCCGTGCCGTGCACTGTAACATGACTGCCTCCCACCCTATCGGTCGGGCCCTCAAGCATGTTGAAGTCTCCCCCGACACACCAATGTGCGGCCTCTGGCAATGCATCCGTAACCTGGGTCCAGAACTCTGCTCTGGCACTAGCATGATTAGGCGCATAGACGTTGAGCACGCCCAATAGCTCATCATGCATCCTCAAAATGACATACTGTGCTCTACCAGGCACAATGATCCCTCAATCCACAATGGCCTGCCGCCATACATCTGCAATGACCATGCAAACTCCTCCCTGTCCACCCAAAGGACCAAACCCTGCAGACCAAAAGGTATCCCATCTACCAGGCATCACCGAACCATATCTCCGGATCCTGCTCTCACCCAAGTGGTGCTCCTACATCATCAAAATATCAATGCTGCCACCAACAAGGCATCTCTGAAGCTCTTGCCTCAAGCAACCTCGATAGCGTATAAAATGTGCTCCGCCCAGGCCCTATACATTCCATGAGATGATCCTCATGGATGACCTGCTGAGGTAGATGCTGTCTCAGCCGTGCGGCGGGCCTTCGCAAGCGGCTTGGATGGAGAGTAGTCCCCATCCGAGCGGCTGCGAATCTGCCCACCTGGTGTACTGCAAGGATCCCGGATCAGGCGCCAGTGGCTGTGGCCCATGGCGACTGCCTCTGGCTCTGACAGAGCAACCTCGTGTATACATACATATCCAGGGTCGCGTGCTAAGTCTGCCACTATACGCACGACCAAATGACGAATCCCTGAGGCATCCACACTCTCGGGATCCAAGAAAAAATGAGCCAACTCCCAGAGCCGGCCTATCACATCTGTCACCTCCAGGTCGCTCACATGATGTGAAAACTCAACTGCCTGAGTCTTCAAAGTGCTAATAGCGAGCTCTAGAGTCCACTCCCGATTGCAAGGGCCATAGAGAGGGAACGAGAAGGCCACTGGTGAATCAAGTGCCTCCTCCCCGCGGGCCGGAGGTATCACTACATGAATGCGGATGGGTGCTGGCTCATGGGGGCCCTCTACTCCAAAAAGCCGAGTGAAGGCGTAACCGAAAGCCTCCGATCGCTGTCTAACACCGAGGCGACTCAGCCGACTGCGGATAGATGATATCCGTGAAGCCCGGATCGGCATGGCAGGTCTCCTCTGTGGTGTTCGAGCGAGATCGGTGCTTAGCGCCCTCCGGACTGCGGGCGAGTGCCAGGGGACTGCCAGGGTCTCCCGTGAAGGCGAGGCGGTGGGTGGGGGGGAGGAGGGGGGGCGAGGGGGGCGGAGAGGGAGCCGCTGCCGAGCTGTTCCTCACGGGAACCCAGTGAGGCTGAGCCTGTGGCTGCTGCTGCTGCAGCGGTCTCTGTGCGTGCTGCTGTGACTGTCTCCCTCGGCGGCGTCCCTGTCCAGGTTGCCACTCTGAGGTCTCTGTGGCCTGAGCAGGTGTCCCGGAGGTAGCCTGCCGTGCCGCATCTGTGGGCGGGCCATCAGGGGCTTGCTGCTGTGGTGAGGGTTGAGGTAACCTGCGAGGGCAGGCCTTGGCCAGATGGCCGACCTGCCTGCATATGAAGCACTGGTTTGGGAGCCCCGAGAACTCCACTCTCTGATCAATCCATCCCCCCCCTATCCTAGGTAGCTGAATGACCTTAGGAAGGGAGGAGATGTCAGACACCAAAACTCTGACGGAGGGTAGCCCAGCTGCTCTGGCCACCACTGAAGCTGCTATGGGGCCAGTCTCGAGTACCGAGCCCACCAATGCTCCTAGCCGAGAGAGAAGCGGAAGATACTCCCGGCGGAGTCCAGGGAAGCAAACTGTAACATGAAAAAGGCGCTCTCCCTGCTCAGCCCCGCTGCTGGATCAAAGCCATGCTGCCAAGGTCTGAATAAAGCCCGAGCACCCCTGATGTCAAGGGGACTCATGGCAAGGACCTTGGCCACACTCTCGGCGGTCTCGAACTCGATCTGATAATGTCCCCCGCCGGCTTGTACTCACTCAGAGGTAGGCTTGGACCTGCGAGGTGTTGAGATGTCAAGCTCAACATGAGCTAACACTCATGAGGCGCCTGCATGACCGTTCGACATTTACATCACTGGCGGGTTTGGTAGCTGGCACCAACATATCTTCACCACATTTATTCTACAGCTGGACTACATTAACTAGTCCACATCTACCCACTCCTCTTAGCGTGTTCACATTATGAGCCACTTGTATATACTTTATTATGTGTGTTAGTCACTTTATCTTATTTGTAAACCTCTTTTGTTGTATGAAGAAGATGAAGAATTTTCAGCCTCTTACCTTGTGTGTTCTCTTCTAGGGTTTGTGTGAGTGTGTGTGTGTGTGCTTGTAAGAGCTCAAGCTCTCTTCTCCCCTGCATCTTTTCATGGTATCAGAGCCTGGTTCATGCTAAGGGCTGAGCGGCAAGTAAGAGAAGTACAAGAAGTGGTACGAGGGTAAGAGCTTCATCTACTCTTTCCCCTTTGTGTTGGCTACTACACCCTTGTCGCGAGCTCTTCGGGAGGTCCAAGCAAACGAACTCCAATTAAGGAGCTTTCTTCGCAGAATTAGAGCTACATGGCATCTATTTTGTCCATTAGACATCCAATTTTCAAGCTGAAAATGCATTTCGGACGCGTCTGGATCTCCGTTTTCCGTTCGCAGGCGTTCACAGGCACTGCAGGTAAGTTTCGATTCTTTGTAGAACTCTATTTTTGAAATTGCAGAAGGGTGATTGGTTGTGCAGACACTGTGTGTACTGCAAAGAGATCTCAAAGTTTCCATTGGGTGTATGTATGCAAATTGGGGGTTGTGACAGTTTGGGTGTAGTATAGTACCGTTGTAGAGAATACAACAGTTTGTGTAGGTCAAAGAAGAGTGTTGTTTTTGGTAAATTTGTGTTGCAGAAAAGATGTCGAATGATGTGTTGAAAAATACAAGTGAATAGGGTGTGTGCGGGAATAAGCCCTTGGTTAGAGGCTGTAAAAGAGGATGTGTAAATGTGAAAGAACCTGTGAAAAGGTGAGAAAAATCTACTGGGAGAGAATAAAGGGTAGCATGAGAAGATTTAGGAAGTGTGGAGATATTCTGGGAGATATTCTGGGAAAAGTGAAGAGGTGGAGAGAATCAGGGAAAAGAGGTGGAGTGAATCAAGGAGAAATCAGGGAAAAGAGGTGGAGTGAATCAAGGAGAAATCAGTGGGATTTGATGCTTGATGTAAACTCTATAAATTGAGGCATTGCCCTAATGAGAATTTGTTGGTTTTTGAGTATCCATGCCTACATTAATCTATTTGTTAATTACCCACTAATTACATCTTAATTATTTACTAATCACTTTGTTAATGATGTTGATTCTAGTGTTTGATCCACCATAGCTCATCACAATGCCCTAATTTCAACATGGTATCATAGCCATGCCTAGAATCCATCAGGTTTATGAGCCCATTATTTAATTAATCAAGATTAGTAGATAATTAGAAAATAATCTAATTTTTATTTATTTTTCAACTAGCTTCTGTACCCCCAGCCAATGGAGGAGTTCATTCTCCTTGCACACTTCAAATTAGGCCAAGTCCTTTTAGGTACTTAAACTACACTCTAGGGGCTACAATCTACTCAAGGGAATTGAAGTAAATCAGCGCGAATCGCCGGCAGCCCGAATTGCAGGCACGTTTTTTTCTGAGGAAATTTAACATTGTAGCTTTCACAAATCAAAGTTCTCTAATTCCTCTTAGCCCAAGGTGTTTTCAAGCATGCTCTACAAGCTAGTGAAGACAGAATTTAGTTTCATCAAGTCTACAGTGAGATCCAAGCTCTTCATCAAATCTGTAGGTGACTTTGGTAAAATAGAGATTAAGCTTTCAATATTTGGTCAAATCTTGTGTTTCTTGGCTTAATCCTCTACTAGACTCATTACTATTGATGCCTTTGAAAGCATTTGAACTCATTTGAAGTCAAATCTTGTGTTTCTTGGCTTAATCCTCTACTAGACTCATTGCTATTGATGCCTTTGAAAGCATTTAAGCTCATTTGAAGTCTAAGGCACCAGATCTGGACTCCCCGCATACTCTGTTTTCTGCACACAAAACAGTGGATTAATTTGCTAATCAGTGATTAATCAATGCTAATCACTGTATTTTGGTACAATTGAGGGTTCAAATTAACCATTAGGTATCTGATACAGATCCCTATAACTTCAGATTGTAATTCGGAGTTGGTTTGATACTCCAACCATTCCGTATAAACTGGTTACCCTTGATTTAATGTAATTTCTGGGAAAATTGTGCTGATAAATTTGTGATAATCATCATTTTGCATTTAACCCTTGGTTAATGCCTGTAAATCTCACTCAAATTCAAGATTATTCACAGCCAGAGTTGCATTTGGAATGTGCATGAGAATGAATGCTATACGCATTATGTATTGGGCACATTACATCAGTGTAAAAATGGGAACAGACACTGCCCTTGTCCAGAATAAGGCAAGAGGTAAGACCTCCTGCATAAATTTGGGTTTACATTGCATAATGACACAAGATGAACATCAAAAGCCCAAAGAAACTGTCAGCAAAACATTGAAACATGCTGCTCACATGGAGCAAGAAGACCTGACGGACAAGCTCATGGCCCCAGCCATGAAAGAAGAAGAACATCTCCTTCCAAGAAGAAGATCCACACCAAGAAGATCTAAAGGAAGACATGGACACAAGAAGAGAAGCTGCCATGAGAAGAGAAGCTGCTCCAAGAAGACTGAAAGAAGAGATGGACGCATGAAGAGAAGCTGCCAGGAGAAGACGACTTAAGACAAGAGAAGATGTGAGGATCCAAAGAGTGAGGAGCCATGTGAAAATCTCAGAGAGAGAGAGAGAGAGAGAGAGAGAGAGAGAGAGAGAGAGAGAGAGAGAGAGAGAGAGACCCCACAACCCAATGTAACCTACCCCAACAAAGTAAAACCACCTCTAAGCCACCGATGATGTAGGCCATGTGGTAGATGTATGTGAGAGCACTTTAGTCAAGATCGCGGGCACTTATAGTAGCCTTGGACACATAGAGAAAGAGTTAAAAGATTGGAATCAAGGAGCAAGGAAAGTAATGTATTGGCTTTCTATTTGTATACCAGGACACCATGATTGGGCATATATAGGATGCCAAGTCAACTAAGGAGGCATGGGACACCTTGGTGAAGCTGTATGAAACTAACACCAAGGCACGAAAGATTCAGTTGAAGAATGAGCTTCATACTGTGGAGAAGAAGAATATGTCGTAAATGATTATGCCTTGAAGATCAAAAGAATTGTGGAATCCCTTGCATCAATTGGTGTTTCTGTTGTTGATGATGATGATAAGATGGAAGTTTGTCTACGTGGTCTCGGGCTACAATACAAGGCATTCAAGACGTCTATTTAGACTTGGAGAACATTCCCAACTTCACAGATTTGGTGTCAATGCTGATCATCTCATTGAAAAGAAGAACTTGGGTGAAAATCAACAGTCTTCACAAAATAAAAACAGTTCAGAGCAGCAGGCCTTCTACACAAGTGTAGGTAGAGGTCGTGAGCGTGGCCAAGGTGGTGTTCGAACAGGTAATCAAAATTACCTGTACCTCGTCCTCTACCTACACAAGTGTAGGTAGAGGACGAGGTAGAGGTCGTGGGCGTGGCCAAGGTGGTGTTCGAACAAGTAATCAAAATTATGATTAGCAGCAGCAGCAACAGTCCTAGGATTCACAACAACAACACACAGGTGGAAGATGCCAGTTTAGAGGTAGGGGGAGTTAAAGAGGTCGTGGTAATCTGGCAAAGACAACATAATGATACACGAGGTTGTTTTTACTTTGGTAAGCCTGGACATGTGCAGGCAGATTGCTATAAGAAGCAGAGTGACATGCGAAATGGAAAAGTGTAGCAAAACAACTATGCATCCTCTAGCAAAAATAATGAGGATAATGAGAGGTTGTTTGTTATGCAACATGTGATTAATGCTGTGTCTGGAAATGATGTAGCAGCATGTAAAGATGATGTATGGTATGTTGATCTAGGTGCTTCGAACCACATGACAAGTCATGGTGAGTGGTTCAAGGAAATGAAGAGTCTTGAAAGACCAGGTTTTGTTGAAACAGGGGATGACATTGCTCATCCGATTGCCCATGTTGGAGATGTGCCATTATCTTTGCACGATGGTAAGGTGAAGTACTTTGTAGATGTACTTCATGTTCCAAACATTACAAAGAATCTAGTTTCTGTGGGTGGCCAGATGACGATTTGGAAAGCAAACAAAGTATGTATTTCCACATGATAGAAATGTGAGCAGGAATGTACTAGATGTTGTGCATTCAGATGTATGGGGTCCTGCGAAGACTCTGTCTATGGGTGGTTGTAGGTACTATGTAACATTCATTGATGACCACATGAGGAAAGTGTGGGTGTACTTCATGAAGGAGAAGAGTGAAGTGTTCACTCATTTTTAGAATTTTAGAGTGATAGTGGCTGAAAAATAGACATAAAAGCATGTGAAGTGCCTAAGGTCAGATGGAGAGGGAGAATACTTCTCTAATGAGTTCTCTAAATTCTTGCGAAAGAATGGCATTCAGAGATAATTTACATGTAGACACGCTCCGCAGCAAAATGGAGTTGCTGAGTGGAAAAATAGGCACATTGCAGAGATAGCATGAGCATTGATGGCTGTGTCTACAATAGTTTATATCATGAACAAGACTCATGCTGCAGCCATACATGATGTAACGCCAGAGGAGAAGTTTATTGGTAGGAAACCTGATTCGTCTCACTTGAAAGTTTTTGGATGTATTGCATATGTGCATGTGCCAGATGAGTTGCATACTAAGTTGGATCCAAAAGCAAAAAAATGTGTGCTTATTGGGTATTCCCTTGAGCAAAAGGGACATAAATGTTATAATCGTGCTACACGTGAATTGAGGGTAAGCAGGGATGTTGTATTTGATGAGATGAGTAGCTGGTATGCTACTGAAAAAGATGCTGCTGAAAAAGATGCTATTGGGGTTGATGATGTAAGTGGAAACGTGGTTGCACAGAATGCAAGTCAGCAATCACAGTCATTGAGTGGATGAGGAGAGTCCTCATCTAATGGTTCTGTTGATCGACCATGGAGTGGCAGGCTGCGTCATAATACCAGTCCTGAAAATGTAGTTGGTACATCACATAAAGGCAAAGAGAAAGTGGTTGAGCCCCTTGGTATGCCTGATATTACTGCAGGGCATTCCCTTGTTGATGGAGATTCTAGTGGCTCAGTCATGAGCCTTGATGAGGAGCTTAGGATTCCAGAAATGAGGACACTTGGTGTGAAGAAGGCTATGAAAGCCATGAATGCACAGCTATAAAGATTTGGAAGAGTCAAAAACCCTGTGCAGAGGTTGAGTTATGATGGTTATGTGGCACATCACTATGCTTATATGGCAAAAGTTGTGCAGGTTGTAGAACCCACATGTTTTGATGAGGCTATTGAAAATGTGTGTTGGGAGAAAGCTATGGATGAGGAGATGGATGCATTGTATGGAAATGAGACTTGGGATTTGGTGCCATTGCCTGAAGGCAAGAAAGCTATTGGTTGTAAGTGGGTGTATAAGGTGAAACATAACAATGATGGTAGCATAAGCAGATATAAGGCTAGATTGGTAGCCAAAGGATATGCGCAGACACATGGTATTGATTATGAGGAGACATTTACCCCAGTTGTAATAAAGATGGCAACTGTGAGAGTTGTGATTGTGGTGGCTGCAGCTAAAGGCTAGTTTTTACATCAGATGGATGTAAAAAATGCGTTCTTGCATGGTGACTTGCAAAAGAAGAGGTGTATATAGATCGGCCACTAGGTTTTAAGGATATAGGTCACCCAGAGTATGTATGTAAGCTTCGTAAGGCTTTGTATGGGTTGAAGCAAGCTCCACGAGCATAGCATGACAAGATTACTGAGTATCTTGCAAAAGAAGTGTATATGGATCGGCCACTAGGTTTTAAGGATACAGGTCACCGAGAGTATGTATGTAAGCTTCGTAAGGCTTTGTATGGGCTGAAGCAAGCTCCACGAGCATAGCATGACAAGATTACTGAGTATCTTGCAAAAGAAGTTTTCATATGGCAGATGCAGATCACTCTTTGTATGTGCGTAAGAGTGATAAGGGTATTGTGATCATCACCATATATGTAGATGATCTTATTGTTGGGGGTGACAACTTGGATGAGATTGAGCATGTGAAAAGTCTTCTCAAAAGGAAGTTTGAGATGAAGGATTTGGGAGATCAGCGCTACTTTTTGGGAATTGAGGTCATTCGCACACTTGAGGGTATTTGGCTGTCACAGAGATAGTATGCATTGGACATGTTATCTAAGTATGGGATGGCTGATTATAAGCCATCCCATGTTATCTAAGTATGGGATGGCTGATTGTAAGCCAATTTCAGTGCCATTAGATCAAAATGGCAAGCTTAGTGCGGCGAATGCAGGTTATGTGTTGGAGGATCCCACTATGTACATGAAGATTGTGGGGAGGTTGATCTATGTCACGATTAGCATGCCAGATTTGAGCTACATAGTTGGCTTGGAGAGCTAGTTTATGCAAGTTCCATGCAAACCACATCTTGATAGTGTGTGACACACACTTCGGTATTTGAGGGCCACTGTTGATTATGCATTGTTTTATGCAGTAGGTGTACCATTGGAGTTATATGGGTACACAGATGCAGATTGGGCAGGTAGCATCTCAAATAGGAGATCTACTAGTGGATTTATGTTTTCATTGGGGAGTGCTGCTGTGACATGGAGCAGCAAGAAGCAGCCCACAATTGCCTTGTCGACGAGTACAGAAGAGTTGCGTTGGCAGCGTGTGAGGTAGCTTGGTTACGCAAGCTACTTATTACTGATTTGGGGTTGTATGTGGAGAGAGAGGTTGTCATATATTGTGACAATGCGCGGACTTTGAGGTACATTACCATTTCATCAGGGAGAGAGTCAGGAGACATCGACTTGGCCTACGTCAGCACACAGGATCAGGTCGTTGACATCTTCACGAAGGCCTTGGGAGCTGAGAAGCTCCGCAAATTTCGAGATATGCTTGGAGTTCATGAGCTAGAGTTGAGCTTGAGGGGGAGTGTTGAGATGTTAAGCTCAACATGATTTGACACTCAATTCACGAGGCGCCTGCATGACCGTTCAACATTTACATCATTGGCGGGTTTGGTAGTTGGCATCGACATATCTTCGCCTAGAGATTTTGTATAGCTGGACTACACCGACTAGTCCACATCCACCCACTCCTCTTAGAGTGTTCACATTATGGACCACTTGTTCATACTCTATTATGTGTGTTAGTCATGTTATCTTATTTGTAGACCTCTTTTGTTTTGTGAAGAAGAAAAAGAATTTTCAGCCTCTAACCTTGTGTGTTCTCTTCTAGGGTTTGTGTGAGTGTGTGTGCTTGCAAGAGCTCAAGCTCTCTTCTCCCCTGCATCTTTTCACAGGGATGTGCACTGATCCTAGGTAGTGCTTGTGATGGAGTCAAAATGAAGTCCTTACCTATCACATCAAAGAAAATATTATGGCTCTATTGTGGTAACTAAGGTGGCCCATGAAAGGCCAACTTTCACCTCCCATAAGTCCTCCTTCACTACATCTAGGAATGGTGAATGTAGTTGGATTGGTTTGAGAGCTAGAGGCTCCCAAACTAGCTCTTTTTATAGCCTCTTAAAGATGGTTACGATTTTGGTTGAGGCCTTTGGGAGGCACTAAGGGTCCCTCATCGGTTCTCTCATTGGTTCTAGGATTAGCTTTGGGATGGGGTTAGGGATCAACTTAGGTAGGATCAGTGGTTCGGCGTACTTGACCACCTGCTCAAGTATTGGCTCTAGTACAGCTTGCACCTTCCTTACAAGCTCTTAAGCTTATTTCATTTCTCCAACATATGGTTAGGGTACTCTTTGGGTTTCTTTGGAAGGTTTGCATAGCCTATGGGTTTCTTTTCTTTGGGAAGAGTTGGTTTGAACAAGAGATTGCTTGTTGTCTATGTGAGGGAGGCAGCTTCAGAGCTATTGTTTGAAGCATTTTCAATGGTCACAACGTCGTTGCCCTTCACAACTGATTGTGCATTACATTTATGTGTGGTCTTTGAGGTCTTCTTTTGGGGCTATTGACCTCGAGGTTGAAGCTTGATATTTTTGCTTCTTTGTTACCTTGGATGTTTCCTTGGTCGATTTGGTTTGAGCCTTGTTATGTCATTAATTGGTACTATATAAATAAGTCTACCTTGTACACTTTAACAAGTTAAGGCTTGTCAAAGTGGTCGATTCTTCGGCCACTAGGGTGATTGTGACATTAGTGGGAAAATCCTTGAAGGCATGATCGAATCCACACTTATAATGTGTGCCTCTGTATGGAACAACATTTGGCTTTGTCACTAGATTTGGGGATGGAGTTGGGACGCTAGGTGCGATGATGGCTCTATGAGGACCCTCGGCAATGGGGTGTGGGCCTTGCAATGAAAAAATTTAAGAGGTGGCATGCATACCTTATTGTTGAGTTCTCTTGCTCTTTGTTGCATCATGGCCTCAGACATAGAGATATAGTCTATGGTTGGAGATTGCTGTGGATATCCATATGAATCATATTGCTCATATGACTCATAGCTCTCCTATTCTAGACTCTCCGGCGTCCGCTCTTGCAATGTCCTATTTCTAGACTCTCCGCTTGCAATGTCACCGAGTTTCTCCTACTTCTTCCTTAGTCACAAGGTTACCTTACCCTTTTATCTTGCCCCCATTCATCGTACTAGACACTAGTTAGTTTGGGGCTAACAAGTAAAGAGTTGAAAACCTATTCTATACCTATGTAAGTGAAATAATAAAGATGTTGCTTTTGTGGAATTGTATAAATCAAACTTAAAATTATTTTTCTAAAAATAAATAACTGTAGGATCATGTCGTCCTATTAAGATGATGATTTCCATGCAGCCCTGCCAAGACGATGATGAAATAATAAAGATGCTGCTTTTGTGGAATTTAAAAATCAAACTTAAATTCTTTTCCAAAAAATAAAGAACCCTTGTGTAGGATCATGTTGTCCTGCCAAGACGATGATTTTTGTGCAGCCCTTAGGAACAAATGAGAGATTGCTAGAAGTAAAGGATGGATTGCCAAGATAATGATTTCCATGCAGCCCTTAGGAACCAATGAGAGACTACTAGCGAAGGATGGATTGCCTTCCAAACTCTCTTTTAAATTTGTAATCATGAGGACATACTATTTCAAGACATCCAGTGGTCCCATCTATGGGATAGAGGATTCTGTTTATGTGTAGTTGAGCTTTCAATAGGAGACCTAAAGGAAGTTAACAAAAATTTCATAATCTACCATGAGTTTGGTAGATCATTATCTAGTTTTGGATATAGATTATGCCTCTGATGATAGTGAATTCTATCAAGAGTTATTAGTGCTCATGCAACTTTTTCCACCAAATAAAATTAGTACATTAGAGGAAATAAAAATTTTGAGGAGCTTAGAAGACCTGTAAAGCAAAGAAGCCTAAGGTCTAATGAATCTTTTTATGTAACTTGGGATGCTGTTTTGAGCTATAAATATATATAATATAAGCCTTTGTAAAAGTAAATTTTTGAAAAATCGAGTTTTCTTAAGAAAATACCACAATTATCTAAAACATATGTGTTGAATTTTAAAATATGGTCTTAGCACAAGGTTTTGCTCTAGAGCATCAAGCAATGTTTGTTGCATTCCAACATTTGGCCAATGGTGAACAAGAACCCCTAGAACGCTACCTAGATTCCTCTGATCATTACTTTTCCAACATTTAGGACCCATGATGAATGGAACTCCCAAGAAAGGAAGTTTATCGTTCACATCGAGCTGGGATTCTTGCGGCTTTGCTATGATCACAATCTAAAGATGGCCATGATTATGGAGAAACTTAACTTAGTAAGTAATATAGGATCATCGATATGCATATATCCTCACTGAATTCTCTCCAGGCTAAATCACTTTAGTATATATCTTCCTCGTGTTAATTTTGTTTATCCTTATTGTGCTCTATGTTTTAAACTATTCTCAAGCCTAGGATGATATCCTTGTAAATTACTCTATAGCTGGATAACTTTTTGACCCTCTAATGTAAATCTGTTAAAGTTTGTTGTCCGTCCTTCTGTGGTTGATTGAGGACGCCTAATTACCACTATGTTTGTAGTCGAATATTCTATGTGTAGGACATATGAAATTAGGGATGGTTGGAACTAAGTATTGGATTTAATGCTTATGTGTTGTCGTGTAACTTTAGCATATGTTGCTAATGTGTAATGTGTTTGAATGGACAACCTGTGTAGGTTGGTGAGATTGACGAGCTTTGTGCTCGTAAGTTGGTATGGCTAGGACATGATGGTGGTGATTTAGCGGTAATTATTGGGAAGGTTTTTCTCAAATTTTTAAGTATTTTGGCTTTGGTAGGATAGTCAATGATTTTGGTGTTTTGGCTGTAGTATCTACTATGAGATTTTGTATCACTGTTGGTCGCCCACTTTTATTATACTTGGGCATAGACTTATTGATTTTGTTGCATGTGAATTAGCCCTTGGGGTTCTTTATGTATTTTTACTTTAGTGGTTTAAAGAGGAAGAATTTATCTTAGCTTTTGGTTAAAGCAACTCCTATTTTTATAAAGGGCAAGCCCATGCATAAGTGTGCAACTATTTTTGACGTGGGCTATTTTTATGAATAAAGACATAAATACCCAAGAGATGGGAGGATGTTGACACTTCTTGGGGGGGTGGGGTGGTGGGAAGGGGGAGGGAGATTGCACCCAATACTATGTTCAAGGTGATGTCTACTCTATTTCTTGTCTTTATTTTAATTATTACTCATCTTGTCAATTTAAATTCAATTCTATGGTCTAGTCTTTGTAAATGTGAGTCTTGTATTATTCTCAAAAAGTATTTCAAGATCCAGTGTCAAGTGTAGTGTGGTATGAGAGCTTAGGGTACTTGGATTTGAAGAATAGGGGGAACCTCACAAGAATCCAAAGGGTAAAGTAGTCAAAGACTTAAGAACCCATGGATAAAAGCTTGAAGGGTTATGGGAATTTTCTATTTTCTATTTTGTGAGCCCTTGGATGAAAATTTAGATCAAGGGCTATGGTTTAATGTCAAATTTTGATCAAAACCACATTTGTCAAATCAAAGCCACCCTTCTTCTTCCCTAAACCACCTTTTTGAATTTTAATCCTCTCCCTAATCCATTTGTATGGATGGAATCATTAAATTGAGGAGACGAAAGCTCTACTTTTAGATTTGCTAAGCTCCTTGTATATTCAAAATCCATAATCAATGGTGGAAAATTGCCCATAAATCAATTGAGGGAGAAAAATCATGGATTAAAAGCTTTAATAAAAGGGGAAAATGAAGGCTTGAGAGAGATCAATTGACAATTGGAATTTTATTTTTCTTCTTTTCTCTCCACCCCCTGGCCGCCGGCAGCGATTTAGCTTCTTTATTCCTTTTCCCTTCTTCTGCGTGCTGTTTTGTTTTAGCCATGGAGAAGCGTCGATTAGCAAAAAAAATGTTTGATTTTTAAAGCTTTCAATAAGATTTGTTATAAAGCTTTAGTTATCTTTTTTAATAAGACTTACCCCCAAAAAAAAAACATGATGTTTTGTTGGTGTACCCAAAGCTTAAAAGCTTTGCTATGTTTAAAAAAAAGAAGAAGAGAAGGTTACTAAATATATGCTTTAAAAAGCTTATAAATAATATCAGCTTTAGAAGCTTATGTTTTACTTATTACATAAGCCTTAAAAAGCTTATATTTACACAAGCTTAAGTCCTCTTTATCTTAAAAAAAAAAACCTAAGCTTTAAGGCCTTGAAAAGCTTTAAAAAGCTTATCTCACAGTTATACGCTTATAAAAGCTTACAACTCTCAAAAGTTTTTATATATATAAGCTTTAAAAGCTTATAGCTCTTAAGCTCAAGGCTCCTCAAAACTAAGATTTCAGCCCTTGTCCTAGGTTTCATATTTTCCTTGGTTGTGTAATTAGCCATGACTAACTTGTTTAAAAGTTTTTGAAAAAAGTTTGGTCAAAGCTTTACTAAGCTTTAAATTTATTAAGTTATTTAAAAAAAAGAAAAAGAAGAAAAAAAAAAGAAAAGTAATTAAGCCTTGTCCTTTGTTTTTAAATTGACCGCCTCCGGGATTCATCCTTTCCTTGTTTTTGTCCTTTAATTTTGACCAATTCAAGTTAGTTAAGCTTAAAGCATAGCATAACTCATGCAATTAAGGATTTGATCCTTGCTCATTCTCTTGGCTTATACAAATGTGGGTTCACATGAAATCCTTGTTGGCTACTATAAGACCTTGTTTGGAAATTTTCTTCAGACTTGCCTAGTTAGAAAATTTCCTTTATTTCTTTTCCAAGCAATATCTTATGACCTTAACTCATCAATGTCTAGAATTTTCAAATCTAATCGGCAAAAGAAAGAGTTTAAGTTAAAATTATGTTTCTTATTTAGTCAAAGTCTTATATCTAATCTTTTTAAAGGTTTCTAGTTTATGTGGTTGAAACATTTACGAGAATAGTGCCTTGAATTTCAATAAAAACACTTTTTTTTAAACAAGATAATTTGACAGGACTTTGAGATGAAGCTTCTATTTTATATACTTTGGCTTGGATTCTATATTAATAATGGCCACGGCGACTTCTTTTGGCTCTTAGAAACACTTCGGGGACCACATATTTATCTTTTGGTGGAAAAGTTGAACTATACGAGCCTCCTCCTTGGTCTTTCCTTGATGGATGGGGACCTCTCATTTTATGGATATGTGGAATTGTTTGGGATCCAGCAACAAAACTAGTGGATTTTGACATCACATCCTTGACCCATAGCTCACCCAGATGCTTTATCTAAATTATAGATAATTGAAGTAAAGATTTGATAAATAGAATGTTACTAAGAAATTTTACCAAGGGCAAAGGGTGCCAAGAGCCTCATTTCATATAGTCTGAAGAGATGATACGAAAAACTATTCATAAGACGGGTAATGGCTGTTATAAAAAATTCTTCTTTTGTTTTAGGGATATGGATGCGTATTTTCGACACCATATTAAAGAAGAATAAAATTTTTGTAACCTTCTTTCAGATATTTATAGTTTAGAAAATTTATTTTCTTTCAATGAATTCATGTTGCTTTCTCATTTTTCTTTATAATTCCCAATGAAGTATTCTCAATATAGAATATCATTGCAATCGAATCAATGTAAGGTGTGAACTTCTTACTCTTGACTTAATCTTATGATTGCCAAGTTCAATATTTATTATTCCCAATGAAGTATTCTCAATATAGAATATCATTTCAATCGAATCAATGTAAGGTGTGAACTTCTTACTCTTGACTTAATCTTATGATTGCCAAGTTCAATATTTATTATTCAAGTTTATTTTTATCATAACTTCAAATGCAAATTAATCTTTTCATTATCATCTCGTTTGACATTAAGCTAACTATATAGATTTAGACTTGTTTATTTAAACCGTTCCAAAACCTATTAGTCTTGTTGAGGTCTTGTTCGAATTTAAAGCTTTTGGAGTAACATTTAAGTTGCCCAAAACCTTACCCATAATTTTTATGTGAAGTTGTTAAACAATTTATGTATATGTATACCTTTATTTCCTTTACCAAACCATTAGTCTAGACCTTTTAAAACTAAGAGATAGTGGAACAATTAGTAGCATCTTTCATCTTGAGACATTAAGAGCAAATCTTATTAGAGACTTATTTCTAAACTAATATGATAATTGGGGAAATATGACCAAAAGTTTGCTTTCCTTAAATTTGAGACACTTGCTATAAATACCTTATAAAGAAATCTTGTGTAAGTACCTTTATGAAATTGCTAGGTACTTACACAAGATTTCATAAAATTTGTCCATTGCTAGAAAGAAAAAACATGTACAAGTTTATTTTGTTTGGCCTAGTTTGAATTAGAGACATTATAAGATTTGTTACAAATTTTAACATGTTCTCTTTGTGAACATGTGAGTGCATGCTCACAATTCTTTCATTTAAAGATTGTATAAACCGTAAGTCCTCTTTAGTATAGAGACCTTCTTTATGACCTTAAGAGATCACATAATACCTTTTCCCAGTAATGTATTCTGACATTAACCTGTTTATGACTTGAACTTTGTTATTTTGATTTATACGAGAGAGTTATCATGAAATAGTTAAAGTCATGTTTCCATGTTTTTTCAATCAAGATTGTTAAAATTTCTACTAGTAGTCATTCATTATGTTCATGTTTATATTGTGCTTAAATTTTGGATGCATTGAAAGTCAATTCTCAAGTTAATGTAAGTTTCTCTTATCTTTATATCAATAATCAATTTATATTCTATTTGTATGATGTCAAGTTTCTCATCAACTGTGTTGAAGTACTATTCCAATCACAACTCTTAAATTCTAACTTTAATTGTTATTTCTCTCCTTCACATGTCTTTAGAGGCTTTAAATTATTTTTAACTAATAATTTTAACCACACTACAATGATGGAGGTATGTGTTGACTTCATTTCACCACCAATGATTTACATTTTCAGCAAAGTCATTTAAATTTTCCTTTACTTTTACAATAAGATAAACATTCTTTTCAAAATCAGATTGACTCTATTTGCGAATTCTGAGATGGATGCCTGAGAAGTTTTTTTGCTCCTAACCTGACCTCATCCAATCTTACTTTGAAAACGGGCTAGTTGGTTGATATAACACATTTGAGGACAATTGCTACCTCGGGTAGGAGAGGGATGTTACAATTTGTCTATCCGTCCTTCTGTGGTGAATTGGGGATGCCTAATTACCACTATGTTTGTAGCATGGCACTTGGGTGATTTCGAATATTCCATGTGTAGGACATATGAAATTAGGGATGGCTGGAACTAAGTGTTGGATTTAATGCTTATGTGCTGTTGTGTAACTTTAGCATGTGTTGCGAATGTATAATGTGTTTAAATGGACAACTTGTGTACGTTGGTGAGATTGATGGGCTTTGTGCTCGTAAGCCTGTATGGCTGGGACATGATGGTGGTTGTTTGGCGTGAGTAATATTATCGGGAAGGTTTTTCTCATTTTTTAAGTATTTTGGCATTGGTGGGATAGCCAGTGATTTTGGTATTTTGGCTATAGTATCTACCATGAGATTTTGTATCATTGTTGGCCACCCACTTTTGTTATACTTGGGTGTAGATTAATTGACTTTGTTGCACGTGAATCAGCCCTTGGGGTTCTTTATGTATTTTTCCTTTAGTAGTTTAGATAGGAAGAATTTATCTTAGCTTTTGGTTAAATCAACTCCTATTTTTGTAAAGGGTA
This sequence comes from Cibotium barometz, assembly GCF_041138505.1. Classification (NCBI taxonomy): domain Eukaryota; kingdom Viridiplantae; phylum Streptophyta; class Polypodiopsida; order Cyatheales; family Cibotiaceae; genus Cibotium; species Cibotium barometz. The sequence continues at coordinate 37,287,834 of NC_141067.1, forward strand.
AGCCCATGCATAAGTGTGTAACTATTTTCAGCATGTGGGCTAATTTTATGAATAAAGAAATAAATACCCAAGAGGAGGGAGGATGCCGACACTTCTTAGGGGGGAGATTGCACCCAATACTATGTTAAAGGTGATATCTACTTTATTTCTTGTTTTTATTTTAATTCATTCAATTCTATGGTTTAGTCTTTGATGATGTAAATGTGAGTTTTGTATTATTCTTTAAAAAGTATTTCAAGATCCTGTGTCAAAATCTGAGACATATCTTTTTCTTAAGTGTTATCTATAAATTCCCTAAGTAAGATAATAAATTATTTTTGATGAATTTCAAAAATCCTGAGTTGAGCGAGACATCACCTCGAACATGTAGAAGAATCCCTTGCCAACAATGTCAGAGAAGCTCTCACAAAGGACAACTAGGTCCAATCAAGGGTGATGTCAGAGAAGCTCTTCATAAAGCACTACTACTAGGTCCATTTAAGGGAGAAGGAAAGAGTCTAGGTGAACTAAATAAAGCACTACTACTAGGTCCATTTAAGGGAGAAGGAAAGAGTCTAGGTGAACTAAATAAAGCATGGATTGAGTCAATAGATAAGCACTTTGATGTGGCAGGGTATAATGAAAGAAGTAAGATGGCTTTAGCACGCCTCAAGATTTTTTATGTAGCTCAGACATGATGGAAAATCCATTAAGAGTCCAATGGAGTGGACCAAAATAAACTAGGGGAGATGTAAAGCAATTCCTTTGTGAAAATCTCTCTCCTCCTGGATTCCATAAGTATTGAATGAATGAGTTCTTAGAGTTGGGACAGCAAGGTAGAACTATTGATGAAGAGTATCACCAAGATTTTACTAAACTACTTTGCTTTGCTTTTGCTATGGATGGGGCATCAATTTTGAATAGATTTATTCATCAAGAGCTTGATGAGCCACTAGATAGCTTAGTCAAGAATGCCAAGCTTGCAACAATTTGTCAGGTAATAGTGATGGTTGGCTGAATATTTTTTGTTAAGGGTGGACAAAAGACCTTGCCACCATCTACCCCAAGAGTAGTTTTACCTAGGGGAATGCTTCTAAACCCCCTTTGCCAAAATTAATTAGAAATCAGAGTATCACCCAAACTCCAAGACGTGGGAGAAATAAGGCAGAGAGATAATTTTATCCTCGTCCACTAGTACATGCATTTACTCAAGTAAGAGGACATTATGATTAACCCCATCACGAAGATAAGTGTTTTCGGTGCCAACACCCTGAACAAATATTTAGAGATTGTCTGAACCCGCTAAGATTCTTTGCACATGGTCAAAGCAACCATGGTTCATGATTTTAAAGACCAGCAACATCAGTCTAGAGTAACCAAAACCCTCAGCCAAGTTAGGATAACTTAAGAAGACAATTCTTTGCACATTCAAGGTCCTCTAAGGCTGTCACTATGGGTGACCAGTGGTGGAAGAAGAAAGAGGTCAAATTCATGTAGCCATTGAACATCAGGGGTAGAATCGACAAATCTCGGTTATCCAAGATCCAACTAAATTTTAGGGTAAGCAATTAAAAATTTTGGTTGATTCTGGTTTATGTCATGTGTATGATAGTGTTAAGTCAAAAGTTTGCAAAACCTATGCAAGTAAAATGGCCAGTCGAAGGATAGTCTTCACCCATCATGAAAAATATTTATGACAAATCTCTTTTGATGGTAATGCCACTATGCCAATTTAAAATTCTACCCCTTGGGGTCTACGATGCTATTCTTGATATGTATTGGCTCACCAAAAATCAAACTGATATTCATTGCCATAAAGGGACCATCTCTTTTTGGGACTAGAACCACTTAAAGAACCAAGATGTCCTCATCTCACAAACTGGGGATAATCTCTTTGTAGATCCTTCTCTTTCTCTTTGCAGATCCTTCTCTTTTTCGTTTGTGGCATCTTCTATTGGGAAAAAATTCCACTTGACTAGGTACTCTCTCAAGGTCTTATTTTTGAGAGGTTTCTCTCAGACATTCAAAATTGTCTCATGTTCTATCTCTAATTGCCCTTGAGTCAAGGAAATTAATTTCTCATCATCCAAGATATGGCTAGGATACGACACACACTTCTTGAGCCAGTTGATGTGAAACACATTGTGAATCTTCAGGTGGGGGGTAACATAGTTCATAAACTTGATCCCCTATTCTCTTGGAGATCACATAAGGTCCACAGTGTCTAGGGGAGAGTTTTTTGTACTTTCCCAAGGATAAGAAACTCCTCTTGGGCCTCACCTAGAGAAACACATCCCCTTCTTCAAATATTCAATTGGATCTCCTTTGGTCTCTGCATACTGCTTATGTTTGTCTTCAGCAGAGACCTTTAAGTCTTTCTCAAGGACAAGGAACTCCTCTTGGGCCTCATAAACAGAAACACCATGTCCCCTTCTTCAAATATTTGGTTGGACCTCCTTTGGTCTTTGTATACTGCTTATGTTTGTCTTGGGCAAACACAATGATCTGCTTTTGGTGATCCATTTCATCTAGCATCTACTTTGACACCTCAACCTTGATCATTGGGTTTGACCATGTCAATGATGTAAGACAATTCATTCTTATGCTACGATGATAGGAACCGTTAGACATAAATTCCACCAAATGCGAGTAATTCATCCATCTTTTGCATTTTTGGACACATAAGGATGGAATAATATCTTCAATTACTTGGTTTAACCCCTCAGTTTAGCCATCTATCTTTGGGTACTAAGATATAGAGAAGTATCTATACTGCCTCAAAGAAGTTGGTCCAAAACCTTAAAGTAAATTTGGTATCTCTGTCACTCACAATCCTTCTAGGAAACCCATGTAATCCAAATATCTCCTTTAAGAATATACTATGGCAACATCTAATGTAGTATAAGTCTTTTTGGTGGGAATCAGATAAGAAACCTTGGTTAATATGTCCACTACAAAGATGGAATCATATCTTGACTTGACTGGTACCTCCTGTTTAATGAAATCAATGCTTATACATTCCCACTTCATTTGGGGTACAGGGTGCAATTTTATAGGCATCATGATTCTCTCAACTTTAACTCTTTGTTGCCACACTAAGCATTGGTACACATGGCGTAACACGTCTTTCTTGAGTCCAGACTACAAGAAACTCTTTTTGACTAACATGTAGGTTTTTATATAACCCAAGAGTCCTGTAATTAGACTCAATCAGATTTTCAAGAGCTTCTGCCATAATTTTTCTCTTTAGCTCATCGACATTTGGAATTATTATAATAGGGTTATTGCAAGATCAGGGTGTCCAGTTTTGTCTAGTTTATGCTCGATAGGGACAATGCTTGGAGAGCAAATTTGGGGGGGCAAGGTACTTCAAATGAGATCAAGCAACTAATAGAAAATACACATGCACTCAAATTAACCCAATATAACTTAAATTAATACAAATTAGTCTAATTAATCAAAATTAATTAAAAATATGATAAAATGATAAAAAAATGGTATTTCTAGACTTAGAGTGATCCATTTTTTTTTCATAGATACACCATTACAAGTACAATAGTCCCTATAGGTTTTAGATGATTTCCATAAAAAATGTAATTTTATTAATTATATTATTAATATTTGCAGGTCTTCTTATAGCTTGGAAGAATTTTGAAAAAATATCATTAAAAATCCAACCATTGGATTTGCTATTTTTACTAACCATCACATTCTACTAATGTCTCACTATCTATCACTCTTTTGATCTACAATATTGAGCATTTTAAGTGGTAGTTATTGTGAGTGCAAAAAGTGGCATATATTACAACACTTTAAAGACCTTGAAATATCTAAAGAAAATAGACAAAGTTTCTCTCAAAAAATTGAGTTAAGCTCTATATTATGTGAAGATATAAGGTCCGAAGGGGGAATCTCATATGAGTTTATATGTAAAAGATATTAGCATTTTATGGAATCAATCCAGATTTGGGACATGGTGTATACATTGACTTTGTACCTAAGGAAATGAGGACTTTTGACTATCTAATGCTTAATCAGATTATGCAACTATATTCCCAACTTGGCATGTGATGTTTCAACAAAAGAACTTGAAAGGAAAATCTTTTGTTAGGTAGAAGAGATTGGCCACTAAATGTAAACAAATGCTTATTTTTTTTTACTGTTTACAAGGATGTAAACAAATGCCTATTTTTTTAACTATTTACAAGGTGCCTGAGTGGACAAAACTAGTCACCCTGATCTTGCAACCACCTAATATAGGCATCCTTGTTCAACCTTATACCCTTGTACTTTCCTTAATTCAACAAGTGGGGTCTTGCTCTCCTATTCAAGCAGAGGTAATGATGGGTGAGAAGAAGTTATCCTAAACAATCCTTTCCTTTACTTCTCTTGTCAGGGGGCTTAGTGACCATGGCGATTGCAAAAAAGGAGGGTGTCCTATTGAGTTCATTTGTAACCACATTCTCCTTGCCTGGCCTATATTTGATCTCAAAATCAAACTCCTATATAGTTTTCATCCATCTTCTTTAACACATATTGAGATTAGTCTGGAGAATACACACTTTTGGTTTTTATGTCGGTTGTAAGAGTGAACCTTTTTCCTAATAGATAGTGTCTCCATAGCTTTAGTGCAAGAAATATTACAAGTACATCCAAGTCATGGATAGCATATTTCCTTTCATATGGGCTGAGTTTTTTGAGCTCATAGGCCACCACATGACCAACTTGCATGAGAACATCATCTGTAGTGAACCCACTTGCATGAGAACATCGTCTGTAGTAGTGAACCCACTTGCATCGTAGCTACAGCATAGGACTGGTTATACCAAAGAAACTTTCACCTTATTAAAGGCACTTTGACACAGTGGGGTCCACTAAAATGGGATATTCTTCTTTAGTAGTGGTTAGGGGAGAGGCTATCTAAGCATACCATGGTATAAAACAAGATTAGCAAATATCCCATCCTTGGAAACAACAAAACCGAGATATTCTACTTGGTCAGTAAGAATGTACATTTCCTCTTTTTGGTAAAGAATTTGTGATTTCTAAGGGTTTTTAAGACCTTTCGCACATGTGCCTCATGGTCACTAGCATCCTTTGAATAGACAAAAATATCATCAAAGGAAACTATGATGTAATCATCCAACTATTCTTTAAATTGAGAGGAAGTTTACTTTTGAGAGAGGAAGAAATAATTCTTGATGAGACAAATTGAACAGGAAAGTTGTTTTTGATTCCAAGATCTCACAAAGGAAAGTTGTTTGTGATCCCAAGATCTCACAAAGGAAAGTAGAATGCAAATCACTAATAATGAGCCACTTAAGAGTACCAGTTTTATCTCGAACCACCTAGTAAATGTGAATACTTAAATTTTTTGGCTATCCCAAATCTATTTATGATCATATTTAAGTTAATGAAATATGTCATCTAATTAGTCTACTAATATTGGAATCATCAGTTTGAGAAAATATCTTTAATTACCCAATAAGTGTAGAGAGAGAAAATTGAAAATTAAAAAATCTTCTAAATGGAAATTGGCATTTTTACCTCTAGATTCGATATGTAAAAGCAGATCTTAGTTTGGACTGTGTATGAGTGAGATTTTTAGAAAACAAGTTTGTGATGCCACCTAAAAATTAAGATGGGAATGCAAAATAAGAAACCACTTGCATGCATTAAATAATAGTTATGCTCGAATAATGCACATAAACACGTGAATCATCGGGGCCATCCTGGAGCCGAAATGTGACCTAAGTCCAACAAAAATTCAGGGTCATGCATATTCTCAAGGTAATTTAAGAATGAGTCACAAAAATAATGAGCAAATGAGACCTTAGACAAATGAAGACCTAAAAACCTTTGTTGAATTTAGTAAATGAGAACCTTAGATTGGGTAAATGTAAAAAATTGTGTGTTGGGCTCAAGAAAGCCATGATTTACTCTAGATAGGGTAGACCCATGTGAATAATTTATTTCCTTCTATAAGCCTTAAATATTTGGCTATAAAATAAGCATGAGAGCCTTTGTTTAGACAATAGTGTATTTTCACCTTTTTTGAGTACTGCCTTCACTTTGGAAAGCGTGAGCTCTTTCATAACAATAGAAGCTTTTCACCACCTTCAAGCCTTCAAGCTTGGCAAGCCATTTTCTTACCCCAAATCACTCCAGGGGGTAAGCTCTAATTTGGATTTTCTTGCATTGCTAAGCTTGTTAAGTCTTAATCATGGCTTAATTTAGTGATTAACATGCTTAATCATTCCTTCCATAATCTCATGATGAAGAGGCTTGAAAATTCTATTTCTGTTAATCCCTTGCTTGTAATGTGGTTTGATTTCTTTAACATCTTTTTCTCATCATTGCTAAACCCATGAACAAGTAAAATGGATTTTCTTGCATTGCTAAGCTTGTTAAGTCTTAATCATGGCTTAATTTAGTGATTAACATGCTTAATCATTCCTTCCATAATCTCATGAAGAGGCTTGAAAATTCTATTTCTATTAATCCCTTGCTTGTAATGTGGTTTGATTTCTTTAACATCTTTTTCTCATCATTGCTAAACCCATGAACAAGTAAAATGGGGATTAAAACCCATGTTCTTAACTTAAGAAATTTTCTAAACATTATCCAAGAGAGGTGAAAATCACTAATCCTTCATGCTTGATTAATAGTAGGGTTCAAGTGTTTAGAATGTTGTTTGATCATCCAATAGACTAGGAAAAATAATAATGCAAGAAATGGCCGCACATAAGATGATTTTTTTGAAAACAAATACCCCCTAGACTGAAAATTTATGCTTGGAGGATGAGTACATAGCCTCCTACACTAAATTTATGCTTGGAGGGTGAGTACATACCCTACACTAATTTTATGCTTAACATATGAGATCAATGGAGTCCCTATGGAGTGGATTGACGCTTTCGAAAAGAGGCAAAAATCTAAATTTTTATGTTTTATCTATATCACATGTTAATTAGGACTAGCTTGAAGTAAGCTTGTTGAGTTAATGCTATGCTTGCTATGCATTGAATGGAAGTAGATAAAGGTTCTTTTCTTTTTGAGACATCATTGGTTAAGCAATAATAGGTTATGCAAATGGTTGACACTAATGCTCATGTTTATACACATAAGGATAAGTGGATATGTTTAACAGTTATGCAAATGGTAATGACACTAATGCTCATGTTTATACACATAAGGATAAGTGGATATGCTTAACAGTAATGCTAATCTTCACAAGGTATTGGTTTTTTTTTCATATTCTTTTCCCTTGATCAACAATGACTTAAGTTAGTAATTAGGTTATATAGGAGGTTATTTAGATTCAACCTTCTCTTAAACATTTTTGAGCTTGTCTAATATTGCGATGCTTATGTAGAAGCTATTATTAGATCTTGCATGGAAGGCTATGTTGGTTTAATCTTCTCCTAAAATACTTTAAGATACTTAATGTTGGTCATGCTTATGTTGAAGATATTGGATATTGCATAGAAGGTTATTATGATTCAACACTTTGAGCTTGCTCCTTGTTGCTCATGCTTAGGTAGGGAACAAGGCATTAGATCTTACATGTCTCTTGAGTACTAATTAAGGTATAAGCATAATCTTTCTTGAAGTTGAGATGGCTAGATTATGATCATGATGCTTGGTAAGTTAGAAGAGGATTTTTCTTCTATTACCTAATGATCATGTGGTTGCCTATAAAGTTAATACGGCATTAGATTTTGCATGTCCTTGAGTGCTAATTAAGGTATAAGACAAGAATAAAGCTTATTAAGGTATAAGCTTAGTAGAGGATTTTTCTTCTATCTAATGATCATGTGATTGCATATAAAGTTTATTTTGCGTTAGATCTTGCATGTATCTTGAGTGCTAGTTAAAGTATAAGACAATAATATAGCTTATTCTTACTTTAGATGGCTAGACTATGATCATGATGCTTGGTAAGTTAGTAGAGGATTTTTCTTCTATCTAGTGATCATGTGATTCTATATAAACTTTATGAGGAACAATGTTAAATTTGATAGGATAAAAAAACATACATTTCCAATGTTATTAATGATGGATTCAATTCAAGGACATAATCTTGTTAACCCATGCATTGATCGAGTGTTAAGAATTAATCTTACCTTTCTTGCTTTACAAAGATAACCTCATCTTGTGTCAATCGAGATCACATCTCAAGAGTTGGTAAGGTTTTACTTTTGGATTAAATTTTGATGTTGGTATGTTTAACCCCTCTAGGTTAGCCATTACATCCACCGTTCTCTTTGTTTTTTTTGTTTTTTTCCCTTTTTTTTTTGGTCTCCTTGTAGTCTGAAACAACCTTTGTATGCTTGATCTACTCCCTAATTTCTTAAATGAGGGTCCGTTAGAGTCCGTTTCCATGAATTTCCTTTTTAGGTTCTACGACATGTGAACTTCTTCTAAGAAACATTTTTCCAAAATGTGTGCATACCAGTGGTTTCCTATATGGTCCATCACTATCAAATCATGCATTTTTCCTTGAAAAATGTTAAAATGACTTTTAGTTTTTACAACCCTTTTTTGAATGTGCTATAAAAAGAATTTAGAAACAAGTTCTACGAGAGATGTAGTATTTTTGGAGTACAACAACTTTTCCCCCTTGACCTCGTTAAATTTTTTGCATTTGGTAGCTCAAATGATAGTTTGAATATGGTTTACAAGCTTGTTTTTGTTGATTTTAGTGCATTTTTCACCTCGATTTTTGGGTGTACTTTTGCAACAATTGGTTGGAGGCCAAAATGATGGAAATCAACTTGGTCTTTACCATCGAGCTATCAAAGTTTGATGACACCTTATGCGTCTTGAAAATACTAATGCGAATTTTTATGTGCTAACTATTGGTAAATTTTTATGTTATCACAATAGTGGATTGTAGCTAAAACCAACAAGATTCTTTATTGTTCAAGGTCATGCCTTATGTAAGACATTATCTGTAATTTTGTTTTAGACTTGGTGTGTATATGTTTTTTTTTTGGGAACAATAATATATCTTTATGTTGATATCTACAAGCTTACACTTTCTCTATTGAAAGTTCATCCCACCCTGAGGATTTCTCTTGCCTAGTTTCTTAAGGGCCTCCCAGCATTCCCCAATCTCAATGTCCCTATCTAGCCATCTAGCCCTATTAGTTTCAATGCTTTTATTGACCAAATCTAGCAGTTTGGTTTCTGCTTGGAACCTTGCCTGAGATGCATGTTATCTAGCCATCTAGCCCTATTAGTTTCAATGCTTTTATTGACCAAATCTAGCAGTTTGGTTTCTGCTTGGAACCTTGCCTGAGATGCATGTTATTTAAGACTCAAAGTAGCACCCAAGAAATCTACCCACTTCAGAGCAATGTGCTGAATATCCCCTAACTCTTGTCCATTCTCATCCCTAATTTGCTCTTGCAATTTCTTACTCCCTGTATCTTTGGCTAATCCAAACAAATATCTGACTGGTTTTCTCTTATTATTGTAGGCAATCCATCTATCCCCTTTTTCTCTTTCTTTGGCAAGTTTGTCATCTTCCTCCTTCAAATGAGCCTGGCATTCTAGGTACTGATTAGTATCCATCTTGGACAATCCACTTAGTTGCCTCTTCTTTTGTAAATTGTCCAGCAGATTCCCCAAATATTGCCTTTCCTGCTTTTTTTGCCGAGCTCTCAGTTTACCCACCCTTTTGATGATGCCTTGCATCTCATTTGCAAACTTCCTCCATGATCCCTTTGTCTCTCCCTTGCTCTTTAACCTGTTAATGGCTTCTTATGTAAGGAATATAAATAGATCATCCTTGAGTAGATTATTATTCACCCTTAACTTCCTCATTGGAAAGTTTCTGCATTCATCCTCTCCCCAGCTAGCTAATTGCCACCCCCACATCAAAGGCATATGATTAGAGAGCACATAAGAGGTTTCCACTTTAGCAAAAAGTGTGTGTGGCACACCCAAGAGGCTTGGTGACTAAAGAAAACCCTATCAAGTCTAGAGGAGGATCCCATATATTGAAGACTAAAATAGTATGTCCCAAATCAGAACCCCAAGGACCCAGTTTTGAGCCAGTTTCCAACCATTAATCAAAGTTCCCAACTTTCCTCTAAGACTATCATGTTTCTTATTTTCTTGTCCCATCATGATTGTACTTCCTCCACATCTATCTAGATGTTTCTCAACCACATTGAAGTCCCCCATCAGAATAAAAGGACATTGAATATCCAGTTTATAGATGCACTCCCACATTTCCCCTTTGACTTTGTGGTTGTGGGTCCCATATAGATTGATTAGCCATACTTTCTCTTCATCAACTTGAACATCAACAACTAGGATTCTACCATTAGGATGGTTAGCAATAACAAGGCGCTTTAGGCTTTTTTTAATGATTGTAAGAACTCGAATAAACCTAGATTTAACCCCTCCATACAATACAACCCAATCCCTGAAACTCTCTCTCTTCCCCTCTTTACTATCAGAAAGGTTATGCTCTTGAATAGCCATTATTGATAAGTCCCAATCTTTCACCAATCCCCAAAAGGTTGCATTTTTCTTCTTGTACTTTAACCCTTTAATGTTCCAAGTACACCCCCTAATTATACTATCTTTTATCATTCTAATGCAGTAGCAACAAGGACCATGTCTACCGTCGATCCTTGTCCTCCCTTGTCTCTGTCCTCAACTCCCCAGCTCCTGATTGAAACTCCCTCCAAGCAGTGTCCACTTGCAAGTTAAACCATCATTTCCCTCCATCCTCATCTTCCCTTTCCCTTTTACTCCTTTATCAGCTGCATAACCAGGATATCCACTTTGCTACCCACCACTGAGCCCTCTTCTTTCTCCCTTCTTCATTCACTTCCATATTGTTGCCAAGACTATAGTTCCCAGCAATATGTCCAAAATTCCCACATCTGAAACATGCGCCTGGAAGCTCCCAAACTTTAGCTTCAGTTTCATTTTCCAAAAAAAAAGTTCTCCTAAATCCATTTCCAGATATTTTGACATTTTGACAAGCGTGTTCCAAGAAACACAAACCTTGTTTGATTGACGGATGTTATCTTCATCGCTAGGCACAAATAGCACCGGGCCTAAGGCGCTTGCCAATTCCTTCAAAGCCGGCCTCAACCAGGGTAGGATGCCAATTATGTTAACCCATACCAGCCACGACTCCCTGAGACTTTGATTCACATCAAATGTAGGATCAAATGGCATGGCATGAATTAGCTTTGAACCCATAAATAGTGGGGCTTTTACAAATAGATTTGCCACTGCCTGAACTTTGATGAATAAGGCATTGAAGAACCCTTTCCCCAAATAGAAGACTTGAGAAACAACTCTTTCATGAAACACTTCTTCTTACAGCCATCTACCTATCTCCACCTTACTAGGCGGCTTCCCTTGATAAAATAAAATTGTGCTGCATATTGAAAACATAGCAACTTGCCTTTTGACTAACTGTGGTGAGATGTTAATACATACCTTCCCTGAGTGTAGATTTTCTTGGCGTTGCTGAGCGTTTAGTTGAGAGTAAATCCAATCCTGATGGCGTTGCTGAGTGTTTAGTTGAGAGTAAATCCAATCCTGATGGCGCCTCTTCTCGCGACCCCTTCGTCTCCTTGTTCTTCTCTTCCTCTCTTCATCTTGTCATCAGACTCCCAATTGCCCCATCCATCCTCCTCAGATTCTTCCAGTTGGTCCCAATCGTCTCAACGATTCCACTACTTGCATGCAGCAACCACGTACTTGTGGCGGCTTACTATGGCACAACTGCATGCGCCACCACGTGTGAGTAGTAACACCACTTTACCCACTTTAACTTTGGTGTGTATATGTTTTAATTAACATTCATTATTTGTGTAAGTATACTTATTGTTTACAATAAAAAATTAATCATCAAGAAACCCAGAAGATTTGTTTTTGTAATTTTATTTTTACATTTTTTTTGATTTGGTGTAGATTTAATGTTTTGGTTATTGTTCATATAATAAAAACACCTTTATAGCAAAGGGTTTTGTGCAACTTGTTCTTTTTAATACGCGATTACTAAACACAATTAGGGGATATTTTTACATCCAGAGATACAACCGACAATAGCAATGGAGCAATTAAACACAATTAGCGGATATTTATACATCCAGAGATGGAGCAATGGCGCCACAGGCGTTTCTGGTGGCTGCACTAGATTGTCGATCGGGGCTCACTGCTCACTCCTGCTTAATCAATATTGAGTATGTCTTGAAGCACCTAGCATGCTAAATTCTTTAGCTGCTAACATGTGAACAGGTGTTTCACTCCTGCTAGCACTTGAACCTGTCCCTAGAGCTGCCAGCTGGCGGCCTCCCTTGCCAACTCAGCATGCTAGTACAGCTCAGACTTCTCAGACCACCAGCTTAGCACACAACCAGCTTAGCTCGCCCCCGCGTGGACCCGTCATCTGCAGGCTGCAAACCGCCATTCCTCTGACTACGCAAACTCGTCACCAACACTCCCCATGTTACATTAAAAGCTTGTTTTTAAAGAATAAAAAAATAATACAAACTCTCTTGTCCGTCCAAAGTTGAAACATTAGCCCAAAATAAAAAAATTTATGAAAAAAATTACACCTTCTTTGCTCTCTTCCGGCAACTTTGGGCCACAACCTATCAATGTACTTTTTTAATACTACTTTATATGTAGAAATGTTAAGATTCTATCTCATTGAATATTTTCTGTTTAGTTCCAACTCTACACTGTGCTAGTATTTGATAACTATCAAAATGGACTCCCAGTTGCGTGGATTGTAACATCAAGCTCTGATACGGACACTATTGTCCAATGGCTTACAAGTCTTCGCAATAAAGTACTTGACTACAACAACTCATGGGATCCAAATGCCTTTCTTGTTGATGATGCAACCGTCGAGATAAATGCCATTAGGTAAATCATGTGCATGCCCACATTATTGCTCACAAAGTATTATCTCTTTCTCTTTGTCAAACTAGCTAAACTTTTATTTCTAATTTATTGCAATCTTGAAAATAGGGTGGTATTCAACATACCAATTTATTTATGTTTGTGGCACGTTCGTCGAAGTTGGTTGAAGCACTTAGTGAAGAAGGTATAAGATTGGAAAGTTAGAGCTATCATGTTTAGATGCCTAGGTGCAATCATGAACATGCATGTCCAAGGGGGAGCTTCGGCGGAGGCCATTGCCATAGACAATATAAAAGATAGTGTATTGGAGTTCTTGGCCGACTTTTCACTTGAGGAGGCCTTTATTGAATACTTCCGTACTTATTAGGTTTCAAAAGTTGGTAAGTTCAACCTTCTAAGCTTATGAAGTTAAAAGTTTGATTGAAGCTTTAATACATCATTGGAACCTAATGTACTTTTTATGCTTTAGTACTCACTTGGGCCTTATCTTTTTGTAGAGATGTGGGCAAGAAGCATGAGGATGCTTCCACATGCAATTCAAGATACAAATGGAGCTATCGAGTCATATCATGCTACTTTAAAGTCTCGTTTCTTATGTGACAAGAAGTACATATGGGGACGTAGAATTGATTGGCTTTTGCACAAACTTATGACGGTGTGTTTGTCGTATTTTTGGTATATAGACGAGGTAAAGAAGGGTGGCTTTGTCACAAATAAAGCCATAAAAAGATTGATTGAGCATTCACTGGAAAGAGCTCAAAGATCCTAGATGGAGATGTACTATTTTTTAATGAAGGCACAAGGGTTATGGCAAAGGTAAAAAGTCAATCCTCTGGCACCAAGATCCATTACATTGTGTATAATGCCGATTGTGATTGGGGTTGTTGTAATTGTGGATGGGCAATGAAGGGCAATATGTGTAAGCACCAAGTAAAGGTCATGCTACTAAAGGGACGAGCATGGAGCATTGCTGAGAATTTTCAAATTGTACAAGATGGTTTTAAAAATTCTGTACAACGAGCAAGACCATTCATTGAGCGTCCTCTTGGGAGAAAAGCATCTACAGAAAATAACGCTCTTCCTTTTCCACGGCCCGCAGCTACTAAAAAATGCTCCATGCAAGCAACTTTGGATGGGGATGCAAAGTGATCATTGTAGCTAGTGACATGACACACTTGGGCTTAATTTTGTTCTTCATTATGCTTATGTTAGTGATTTTTTTCAAGTAGCTTCCTTTTAATGGATATGAACTTTTTTGAACCATGTATAGCATTGATGCATCTTGATCGGAAAGTCTTTCTTATAAAAAGCACCTTGGCGATTATGTATTATGCCAATTGTGAATGTGGGCATGTGAACGAGACTCAATTGATTGTGTATGTGGGGATGTGAACGAGACTTAATTGGGTATTACTAAATATTTTGTTAATCGCAACAACCTTGGCGAGCATTCATTAATTTGCGGGGACTATGTGGGCATGTGAATGCACGCTTTTGAGGCATTTTTTTTCGGTTTGGAGTCACGTGTATATGATAGAGCATTGATACATTTTTGGTCTCTGTTTGAGAGTGCAGGGGAGACAAGAGAGTGCAGGGAGGCAAGAGAGTTTTGAATTTTTTATTCTTTAGTTTTGGGCTATTTTTTGGGCCGACAAAAAAAGCATTATTTTAATGAGTTGTGGGCTTTTTTTCCTCTTTAAAATAAAAGAGGTGTACAGCTAGGCGTGGCAGGTCTGGATGGGTGCTGAGGTGGCAAGAGGGCTGGTTCTGTTGAGCTGGGTTGCTGAGCTGGCAAGAGAGGTGAGCCCGGCTGAGCTGGGTCCAGGTGGAAAGTGTTTCATACACTTTCCCGCTACACGACAACGGGGAGCGGGCCTGTGGTGACTTGAAAGGAGAGGCTCTGACCGTTCAAGAGGGCATTGCTCTGCCAGTTCTGGCCCCAGTTGCGCCTCGTAGACTGCGAACCCGTCCTGGATCCCTTTATAGGGCGGGTTCAAATAAGGTGGCAGCCAAGCTGCCGCCAGCCTGCGCTACAATCGCAGAGTGCCCTATGGCACTCTGCATTCACAGTGGGCGGTGGAAATCCACCCCCCCCTTGCCACGTGATGGAAGAAGGGGGTTGATGTTGTGCCGACCCCCCCCCCCCCTCGCCCAAAACGAATTCCAGCGTCCACGTGCAGGAGGAGCCGAACGTTCATTTTCCAAAACGTTCATTTTTCAACGTTAATTCCCAACGTTCATTTTTCTAAACGTTAATTTTCCAACGTTTATCTTCCAACGTTCATTTTCCAACGTACAAACCCCCCCACCCCCCCCAACACCCTTCAATTTCCTATAAATTAAAGGGTTTAGGGTGAGATTTTGTACCCTCTAGAATTTCTAGAGAACATAATAAGCTTCACAAGTTCCATTCTCCAAGGTGCTTTTACATGCACTTCAATCATGCTTTCTTTTTATCCACCCATTTACCTTTCTTTTAATGTTTTTGTGGTACACTTGCCATGCCTTTGACATTGCGTGCTTTTGTTTTTCTTTTAGGGGTGTGCGAAAAGGGCGGGAGGCAACGTGAAGCGAGCGCATAAGGTGACCCCTCACAAACCGCATTTCCATTATCATGACTTATCTATGTGTTTTTAATTTATGTGGTGCTAATAATATTCTCTTCGTGTTTGATGTAGGTACTATGGATTCCAACACGAGCCATGAATTTGATTCATCGCAACAACGAGGCGACGATGATCCTATTTTCTCCCAAACTTCTCTCCCGCACTCTAATTTCTATTCATTTCCCCATCCTCCTTTTCATGTGCCACCTCATGGCTTCCAAGCCATGCTCAATTCTCCTTCCTTTTCTCCAAACTCTCCCTTCATGTTTCGCCCCCCCCATTCACCTATGGTAGCGCAACCTCCTAATCGATCATCCCCCCTAGGTATCCCAAACATGGGTTCCATTCCCAATTCCCCAGGAAGCCAACCATCACCCAACTCGCTCAATAACCCCCCTTTATCTTCTCAACCAAAACGAGTTCGTGGCATGAGGAAGGAGCCTAGCGATGAGGAGATTGTGTCAGAGACCCAACCTACGCCAAAGAAACCCAGGAACTCCAAAAAGAAGGTGGTGGTGGACTTGGGGGAAGATGACGACAACGACAATAAGAAAAGCAAGTGGCAAGACTTTTGGGTTGACCAACTCATTCATGTCAGGGGGGCAAGGGTGAGGAGTTCAACAATCCTGGGAAACAAGGGGTCAACTTGTGGGCAAAGGTGGCCACAAAGCTAGCCGGCATTTACCCTGATTTCAATAAGGATAGTGAAAGTTGTCGCAAGAAGTGGCAAGCGGTGCTAGCAAAATATAGAGTGGACAAAGCTCACAACTCGGTATCTGGCAATGACAGGAGGCACACATGTAAATGGTTCGATGTGGTGGATGAGTATTACCACGATAGAGCCACGGTCACTCCTCTTAGCCACGCTTCTTCATCAACAATGGATGATGCTACTTTCCCCGGTGGCGGTGACAAGGATGAAGTAACTATAGCACTAGATGACGAGAAGCCACAAGCACCCATGTCCTCAAGTCGTCGAGTGACTCCCAAGTATGAGGAATCTTTGGCCACAATGGCCGATACTGGGAAACATCTATTGGACCATCTCAAGGAGACCTCTAGCCAAAATGTTGCCTTGGAGAGGGAGCGACTGAAGATATTGGCAGGATTGCATGCCACAATGAGTGAATTCCTTAAGGAAGGAAGGGGGGGCAACAAGTAGCCTTGGCGGAGGAAATTCTTGTTATTATTCTTGTATGAGTTTATAAAGTTTGGGATCTCGACGTTGCTTTGTTCCTATGCGTTGTATGGATTTATGAATGTTTCTAAGCTCCTAAGAAGCCATATAAGCTGAGAATTTAATATGTATCAACTTGTTTTGGATTTGCAGGTGACAATGGGCATGTCCAAAGACATTGCACTCTATTGTGCGTGGTTGTGTTCTATTGCGATCTATGAATTGCTTAAAGAACCAAGCATGCACAATGATGAGTGCATAGTGCAGACTTGGTTGCATGTTACCGAATGCATGGCACGATCTGTGAGGTTGAGGAAGATTGCGAACCGTAGGAGGGGTCATGAACACAGACAAGCATGGGCATTCCACGGCCTCAAGGCTTTGTAAAATGCTATCTCCTAAGTGCTTATAGTGCTACCATGTTCAAGCGGCGTCTTAGGGTTAGCAAAGAAACCTTTCATTACCTTTGTGGGAGTCTAGCACCATTCATGCAAAAGAAAACCACAAACTTCCGTGTGCCTGTGTCTATTCAAGATAGGGTAGCCATTGCTCTAAGCAGACTTGCTACAGGAGATGGACTACTGGGCCTTGGTGACACCTATGGTTGCGCTAAGAGCACATGTTGTGAAATAATCCTTGCATTTTCCAAGGCAATTGTGAAATCAGGTCTCCGGAATATGTACATAAGATGGCCTTCAAGATCTCGGCTTGCAACTTTAGCACGAGAGTTTGAGGCACTTAGGGGAATTCCCTACGTCGTTGGTGCGATAGATGGTTCTCACATCCCCATCATTGCACCCCGTGACAACCATGTTGACTACTTCAATCGGAAAGGGTTCCACTCTATTTTGCTACAACTAACAGTAGCCGCCAATTGCTCAGTATGGAATTATGATGTCGGTTGGGCCGGATCAGCGCATGACTCCTTGAACTTCTCCAGAAGTGATATAGGGCAAGCATGTGCAAGGGGCGAGCTGGGTAACTATTGTTTGGTTGGCGGCTGTGCTTACCCCACACGGCCATACATGTTAGTGCCTTTCAAAGGATGCAAGGAAGGGTTGACACGTCTAAAGTACCATTGGAATTTCATTCAATCGAGCACAAGGATGCCAGTTGAGAGAGCGTTTGGTATGCTCAAGGCAAGGTTTCGCATCTTGCTAAAAAGATGTGACATGAATCTACGTCATGTCCCAGATCTTGTTGCGGCTTGTCTTGTGCTACACAACATTTGTATCCAACATGGAGAGTCTTTTGATATGGAGTGGGTACGTGAGGCGGAAGCGGAATTGTCAGCATGCTCTGGACGTGTCGAAGAGGATCGAAGAGCAATAGCTACCTCCATGAGGGAGCTTCAAGCAATACGTGAAGTTGACATAGAGGATGCAATGGAGCGCGCTCAAGGAGGCAATGAAGGGGGTGCGAGTGACCTTGGAGTTGGCTCGGAGCGGCGAGATAGTCTTGCCCGAACAATGTATAGAGAGCAAGCAAGGATGAATGTCCTACAAGTTTTTGGAAGGGCGGCTTTAGAGGAGCTGGACTCACCTACCAACTCCGATTAAGCCTTTGTAATACAAGTCTTTTGTCTGGCTCATTGTGGTTTGTAGTGTGGCTTCTTTATTTTTGTAGTTACAGTATGCTTTGTGGACATAATATAGCTTTGTTCTATGGTTTTTGGTATGGTGTTTACTCTTTCTTCCGCCGCCCCCCCAGTGTTCACAGTGGGCGGCGGAAGAAGTCAGGCTCCCTTTTACTTCCCCCTCCCTATGTGAACAGTTGGACGGCGGAAGTGTGCATTTTGTAAGAGTTCCACCTGGAAAAGTGTGTTTGAGAGTATGTTTTCCGCCGCTCCAATGTGAACCCGCCCATAGACACCGCCCGCACGTCGCCCGCGCCGCCCACGTTGGTGACGAGCAGCAGGTTGAAGTAGGAGCGGCCGTTTATGGTGAAGTGCACCCCGCCTGCCTTGGCACAGGGGACCCTCCTGTACAGCAGCGGGACAATGCCGCCCCCGTAGGCCAATCTTCTCGAAGGCCGGCTGCGCCATGTCGAAGTGCTGCAAGGGCGGGTTGCACCAGCCGCCGTCGTTGTTCGGCAGGGCGAGGCGAAATTGGAAGTTGGTGGCCGTCACCACCACGGACTGGCCGCCCAGGCACCACTTGGGGTTAGCGGCGGCGTCGCACCTGATTTCGAAGCAGGCACCGCAGCTGAGGCCGGCATTGAAGAGGGCTGTGCTCAGTGCAGCGGTGCTGGTGCCGTAGCTGCTGGAGTAGAGGTTGCCATAGCCACAGGCCCACAAGCTCCGCCTGTTAAGTAAATGGGTCAGTGCCCAGGGCTATCTTATAATTACTACACGAGAATTCAAGATAATCTAGTACTTAATATGCGTCTTACCCATGGTGCCGGAGGCGTCACTGGCATGAGCGCTGGCCCAGCCGCTGTGCGCCGCGCCGCGCCGCCACCTCCGTAGTAGGACGCCAGCGCAGGTCCAGCTACATTGGCGACGAAGTTAAGGAGTAGAA